>NW_026019988.1:3102481-3244745 GCF_900185275.1 Solanum verrucosum
TGAACTCTATGTGCTCTAAATCTAAATGCGACTAAATTCACTAATTATATTAGTACACTATGTTCCAAATTAAATATTTGTATGTGTGAGATAAAACTAGTGCATTCAGTTGAACCCGTAGATAGATTTACTTATACACTTGTTTCTGATCTCAAACAAGTTAAAATTGACTATATAAACCTTAGGTTATATTCAAATTCAAGCACGATAACTCACATGTTGTTACATGTCTTCCGTTAATAATTTAGTTTTTACTTGCATTGAATGTTTTCTCTTGAAATCTTAAATTCGCCTCTCCGATCGCAACAGATTTACAAAAATTGAATAGCAAAGTGAAGAAATCAAACCTGGGACATTGATTTTGAAGATGTGAGAATTAGGAGATTCAATCCAATCGAGAAGAGCAGGAGAACCAGAAAAGTTTCGATAAATCGTCGGACTTAATAAGAATCTTCTAAAAGGATCACCAAAAATCGCCATTTTTTCTTCTTCTTTTTTTTTTTTTTAATGTATCTGTTTATTTTAGGAGGAGAATACTATATAAAGAAATGGAGTTTTTTCTAGAAGCTCTGGAAGGTTCTGTAAAGCTTATCTTTTGGTACATTGGAGAAGATGATGTAGGAGATGATTATCTGTGGAGATCCCTATGATAATTACTGTGGTCTTGAGTTGAAAAAAAATTGAGTTGGGCTTTTAGTTTAAGTTTGTTTTTGGGCTTGAATTTATCATTTCAAAGAGGCTAAATTTTAAATTTTTGAATAGATTGATATTTAATTTTTTTTTTTTAATCTTTTAAATGAACTAATCTTTAATTTTGATCCTTCATATGAGCTAGTTTTAAATTTTTATCTTTTAGCAATTGAACTTATGTATAGTGAATAATAAATTATTTAGAAATTGAATTCATGTCCTGACATAACTTCTGATACATTGTGATATGAAAATATACATTTTTGCATTGTGAAAAGATTATTTATTATAAGGGGTATAAATTATAGACGAGCACAAAATATGCATAACTACACTTTTCGATATTTATGTTTGAAGTTTAACCTTATGGAATTCGCAACTTCAGTTAAAAGTATTTTACATTTTTGGTCATGGAAAATCGTACAAAACTACAGACAAATGGCAAAGCTATACTTCAAAATAAATGTTTAAATTCAAACATGAATTTTTAAACTTCAGTCACGTACATTTGAATTTGTGTCTCAAGTGAGTAAACTTGTCGAAAAAATTTAGCATTAAATTAAATAACGATTTCAAAAGCAAGTATTTGTGCATTTCGTCCACCGTAAGGTCACAAAATAAATAGTTGGGCCTCTAACTTACCTACCCATATCCAAAAGAGATTGTCCAAATTTTCATCTGGGCTTAAGCCCAGGTCCATGGTCTGTTGGTTGGACTTTGCTTATATCAAGTCTTCCTTTAAAAACAAAACACTTCTTTACTTTTTGGGCCAAAACATAGACAACATTCAAAGTTGCCACATTTTAATTTTTCTCAAACATCGGGTGAAAAATTCAAAAATAAAATAAAGTGTTGATGTATTAATATGATCTTCGAGATATTTCAAATTTTTTCTTTGTTCATATGAGAATCAGCGTACTTCTATAATACTTTCCCCAGTAAATACACGTTTACTAAAAAACACATGTTGAACATAAAAATATAATTAAACACAACTTCATCTTCAACTTGAACTTCATAATATTTCAAATAAAAATAAATAAATTGAAATCTATTACCAAACGCCTTCTAATCTAGAACACCATGTTAATCTAATTTTGTACTGATCTGCAAATTGAGAATTAAACTATGAAAACATGTTTTAACATATTTCTATATATATCTAACAGGTTTGGCAAGAAATTAAATCAATCAAGATATTGAAACAACTATTGAAAATTAGCGCAGCCCATAGAAAACATTTTTTACCAGTATATAATAGGTGGAATTTGTTTCTTCATGATAGTGAGATAATTAATTGTTTACTATTATCTCATGGGGTTGGCTAATAATATATTAAAACTAACCAAATGACTAATGTTTTCGTAATCAAAATTAGTTGTTCGATGACTAGTGTATTCATATTGAGTTCAAATTAATTTGAATTCGTATAAAAAAATTTATTAAAACTAACCAAATGACTAATGTTTTCGTAATCAAAATTAGTTGTTCGATGACTAGTGTATTCATATTGAGTTCAAATTAATTTGAATTCGTATAAAAAAATTTAAAATTGCTCCATAATAAAAAAAAAATCTTAATCAAAACTTGAACCGGAGACTTCTAACAAGTAGGTGACTTTATGACAAGTAATATAAGCCTGACTTGAATATGAGCTCTTTCATTGGGAGAGTCGACCCAAAAAAATATGTCTTATAATGCACAGTAGCAATTTAATTGAACCTCAACAAAAATATCGAATCCTAAGTAAAAGAGAGAAAAAAAAATGGTAAGAAACAAATCTAATATAGCTTACTATATGTCCATTACCCAAATTTTGACTCGAAGAAAGTAACAAGAATTTACAAGGTGATTATTATGTACACAATAATCAATTTCTTCAAAGTACATCTAACATTCGATTATATAATATATATAGTTTGTACTTTTAAAAGGTAGGTAAATAAATAAAGCAAATAGGGATTGAAATTTCAAACTTTATACATAACAAAAGAATCACAACACAAAAATTGGGTATATTTGTATTTTTTTATATAATGTTTTACTCACTCTTATTGGTCTTCTAGTAGACTTTTAGTATTTTATGAATTTGGTGAAACAAAAGTATATTACACTAATTTTGACCAATAGCTGGCTATGGACATTTTCTTTGGTCCTAATTTTTGGATTAGTGTGGGGCAATTTTTTTACTTAATGCATAAGAATGTAGGTCCATTTTGGAGTACAAATAATGTACACACCATTCATATATATATACACACATATTTTTTACCGGGGAACCGATAATTACTATTTTCAGGTGTTCACATTGTAAACTCTGCTCCAATGTAATAGTCCACAATCACACAAAAGAGATAAACTTCATTAAACAAGCCCCTTACGACGAGCTTGACTGAAAATGTATACGAGAGATTTCAAACATGAATTATAGTATATATACGCACTTTAAAGAGTCTTAATTTTATCAATATTTTATTTTATATATGATCTCCTGAATTTATGTATAAGGTAAGATCAATGTTTTCAATCTACCTTTATTCGATGAATTTTACTTCAAGAAATCAAGTTAAGTTGGCAGTTTCTTTCAACTTCATTGACAACGTAAAAATGAAAAAATAAAAATTTAAAAAATCATTGTGAACCCACCATTTAATTATCTAGGACCTATTCACATTATACGTATTATGAGAACTCATACCGATATGATTTTAAGGTAAATATTTATAGTAGACGTTTATATCAAATCATGTTAATTTATTGTAGTTAAGTAATTTAACAAAACGAAAATGCACATCAACTAATTACCATGATTAAGTGTAAAGTCTATGATCAAACACATTGTACATATGTGTCTATTGATTCAACGTAAATATCTTAAAGCAAATTTTTTCTACTTAAAATTAACTCACATAGGAATCTTGTAAAAGAATATTTTTACACTGTCAATAAATTTTAACATGAGATAACATGTATAATTAGTTATCACTTTTATCGTATCATCAATGTTAGTCAAATTATGTGTATACTCGTATATAATCTATTAATTGTATTTTTTTGTTAACAATCGATTTTGTGTCATATTTAATTACACTAAAATTTTAAAAATTATCTTATATAGTCAACGTATAGAAAATTATTTTAAAAGTATATAATTTAAGTACATAAATTTGTTTTTTTAATTAAATATAATTTGAAACATACTTTGCCCCTATGAGAATTTTTAATATTTGTCCCAATTTTTTTTTCCCTTTAAACTAAAGCAATGAGAGGAAAGGAGATGTTAAAGTGGCGTTTTCAGAAGGTAAACAATGACACGCGCTAGTACGCGCTGCATGACCAAGTGACACGTGTAGAGAAAGTAGATAATTTTTAAGAAGGGAAAAGGGTCAAAATTACCCTTAAATTTTGTTTTATTAGTTGACTTTACCCTTACCGTTAAAAACAAGTTATTTTTACCCCTACTGTCAATAAACTTAACAAATATACCCCTCCTTGGATGGAAAGCCTCAAATCAATTAAAATTATCCAATTTTACTTAAATTATCCAATTTTAACCCGACCCGACCTACTTAATAATATAACCCATTTCTTTTACCCAAATCAACTTTATTTTCCTCACCACCACCAAAGCCACCACCCTCTCCGAGATCTCCTTCACCCCCACCGCCGAAATCACCACCTCTCCATTTGAGCAAAGCACCCTCATCAATACCCAATTCCCCACTAGGCAAATTGATCCTAAGCAACTTAATTTCCTCAAAATTCTTCAAAAGCTGTGTAAGGGAGTGATGTGTAACAAAAACAAAATCAAATAAGTCAAAATATAATAAAAATGGAAAATTAGTAAAAGCACATGGACGCACTTGTTGCTCACCTTGGAAGCTACATCATACAGGTTCCTTATTCTTTTGAGCTGCTATAAGTCCAGCATAACAGAATTTATTCAGACCAAGACCAGCATCAGTCATGTCCCGAACAATTACATACCTGCAATGTTGAAAAAGAAGCCAATTAGATGACGGAGGAAAACAAAGATTATGAATCCAACATAAAATAAACCACATAACATCATGTTCGGAAAGATTGGATGAAATATGACACTGAAACATCAACAATGAGCGCAGAGAAGTTGACTCTTGATAGGGCTGCTGACTTGGAGGAGGTAGAGTAGTGGGAGAGGTGGTGGTTTCGGCGGTGGTGGTGAAGGAGATCTCGGAGAGGGTGGTGGCTTTGGTGTTGGGGAAAATAAAGTTGATTTGGGTAAAAGAAATGAGTTATATTATTAAGTGGGTCGGGTCGGGTTAAAATTGGATAATTTAAGTAAAATCGGATAATTTTATTTGATTTGGGGCTTTCCATCCAAGGAGGGGTATATTTGTTAAGTTTATTGACGGCATGGATAAAAATAACTTGTTTTTCAACCAATAAAACAAAGTTGAGGGGTAATTTTGACTCTTTTCCCTTTTAAGAAAATAAATCAAATAATTTCAAAAAAAGCAAAAAAAAAAAACCCAAAGAATGTGAAAAATTAGTAACTTGGCTATATTTATATTTTAAAAATTAATTATATAAATATGTATAAATATAAAACTAATTCAAATGGTGGATAAATACATGCATTCAAAACTAATAAACTCAAATTCAGAAGTTATCTTTATACCTTTTTCGTCAAAAATACTGAGTTCTGCTGAAATCATTCTTAGTAAAAAAAAATTAAATTCCGCTGAAATCATAGTCAATAGCACAAAACATTCCATAGTTGCTTATTAAATAATCATAAGTAAATTTCTATAATAAAAAATAAATATTTATAGGTCCTAAACATGATAAATAGTAATTAACTTACCATAATAGATTAATAATTAAACTACCATTATATATATAAAAAAAAAAATCTTGAAATTTAGGTGGAGGGGGGGGGGGGGGGGGGGGGTTGGGGGTGTAGATTTTGATTATATATATATGTAGGTGGCATTTGGTGCTAGTCTTCAATAGGACATCTCTTCTCTTTTTTTCTCTTTCTAAAAAAAAAAAAACTCCATTTGTCAACAATAATACCTTTTGATAAAACTATAGGTTATAACATTTTATCCCAAAGTTTATATTTTTATTGTTTTATTTCTTGAAAGAACATGGGGAGACAACCTTGTTGTGACAAAAATGTAGTGAAAAAAGGTCCATGGTCATCTGAGGAAGACAAGAAGCTTACTAATTTCATCCTTAATAATGGTCAATGTTGTTGGAGATCTCTCCCTAAACTTGCAGGTTTTTTCCTTTCTCATTCTTCCTCTTTTATTTACGATCGAACAGTATCGGAGTAAAAAATTTAATTATATCATGGAATTTAGAAAATTATTAAAACGTCACATTTGTGACTTAGATTTATACTTGTGACGTAAAGTAATTGCTACATTAGAATCTTTCTTTTATGTCAGATAAATTCAACAATTTATGATGTATGAAGAGGGAAACTTGTTTTTTTTATTTAAACAGTATATTTTTCGATAAAGGAGATTCCGAGCTCTCAACGTCTTTGAAATGAAAAGGAATTGTTAATTTCAATGATTGTACCAACCCCATTGGTCCAATTCTCATAAAGAAATCCAAACATGGGAGAAAATATATGGTTTTGTTAATAAAATTGGTTTTTTATTAAAATTAAAAAAAATGACAGATAATAAATTTATTGACTTGATAGAAGATATCTTCACCAGATACCTCAGAAATACTATGATTCTTGTAATCTTGTTTTTATTTATTTATTATTTTATTATTTATGTTGGTGAGTTTATTTCTTAGAAAAAAATTAATAATAATTTTGGTGGATGTCATATTTATTGCAGGGCTATTGAGATGTGGAAAGAGTTGTAGATTGAGATGGACAAATTATCTAAGACCAGATTTGAAAAGGGGACTTTTATCAGAATATGAAGAAAAAATGGTTATTGATCTTCATGCTCAACTTGGCAATAGGTACATATTTTCTCCATTCATATTATGTCGGAGTCAGCATTTTCATTAACGGAATTCAATTTAACCTATTTATACTATGTCGGAGTTAGCATTTTGGGATTCAATCATAGCTTCGCGATATTATCATAATCTATTTCTTTTTTGTGTCTACCTTTATATATATGTGTATGAATGCGAAAAAAATAATTATAAATAGAACCTCTTTTTTTAAAAAAAAATTCACAATGTTTAAATTTTGTATTCGTTATGACATATATATATGTTACATGTGGAGCTTATTTAAAGAAACTTCTAACAAAGAAAAAGAAAAGGAGTGACTTCAAATGATAGTTTGAAGTGGCAGACAACAATTTCAACTCAATTTTAGGCACCCATTCTCCACTGTATACCTTTTTTTTTCACTTTCTAATTTTGTATACATTAATTTTATTTTGGCTATTCATTACACTATTTTTTAGATAAGTGGGGAAAAGGTAAGTGAAACTTTTCAATATAAAAAATAATAATTTAGTGCACATCTTTGCATTTATACACGTTCGACGAAGAATTGCACTTCAAGGAAGTCTATTCTGATATGAGTAGTAGCTTACTATAAATATGTTCGCTATAACATGTTAATTTATACTAATAAATATACATTGCAAGATTCTTAGCACTATATCGATATATAAATTAAATTCTTATTTTATTTTGTAAAAATTGTTTCTCATTTCATTTGCTTGTCCAAAATTATTTTCAGGTGGTCTAAAATTGTTTCTCATCTGCCAGGAAGAACTGATAATGAAATTAAGAACCACTGGAATACACATATTAAGAAGAAGCTCAAGAAAATGGGAATTGATCCAACCACTCACAATCCAATTACTAGTGACCAACTAACAAAAAATCAACCAATTATTCAACAAGAAACACAAATTCCTATAGAGGAACCAATTGTAGAAATCAAATCAGAAGCAAAACAAGAAGAAAACAAGAACATTGGGACTTGTACAAAAAACATCAACTCAATTGATGAAGTCATGAATGATGACTTTTGTACTAATGAAGTCCCCTTAATTTCACCAAATGAAATTTTAGTCCCTCATGAATCAACATCTTCATTTTCTTCTCAATCATCCATCAATATTCTTGAAGACTTTTTACCAAAGTGGCAATGTGATTTCAACATGGAAATTAGTTGGGCAGATGATGATTTCAGAAGCACTTTAGATTATTTACTCAATGATGATGATGTTAGTGACATGAACAACACCACCATTTCCCAAGATTGGTCTCAAGTGTTGGAAGTTTGAGATAACACACTATTATTAAAAAAAACGTGAATTTTCGACGAACATTTCATTAGAAATGAAAATAAAAATTCACGTGTTTTTAGCGGTGACAGTTATTGTTATTAACTTTTCAAAGGAGAGCAAAATTAAGCTCTTTCTTTTGATTGGCCAGTCACTTTTTTTTTTGTATCGTCTATAGAAGTTTACATGGTAGAGTTGTTACTATAGTTCATGGACAATAAAAAATAAAAATAAAACAGATATGTTTATGGAGACAAATTACATAAATAGCCTTATCAAATATATTTATGTTATGGATGATAATACAAAAGTATACGACTCTTTTTCTAATTTTAGTTTTATATATACTTTAAATTTCATTAATTTATTGCTGGGTATTGAAACAATCAATCTGGTGCATAAAGCATTTTGCATAATCAAACCTGTGAAGACCCGCATCTCAAGTACTACTAATGCAGATAACTTATCATGATATAAATATTAATAATTATTTTTACGATGCAAACGTGTAGTCTAAAGATAACAGAGATAACTTTGATATTTTCTTTACAATAATCATTCTACCTAACTGATTAAGACGTCGAGTTACTCTATGAACTTTCTCTTGAGTCAAATAATAGCATATAAGTTCATATATGAGAAATAGACAAATTACATATATTAATTACGAAAGTCAAATATTATCAAGTGCATTTTATACTAATTTAATAAATTAAGTCGCAATTTCCAAGTGGAAATTAAACCTTCCTCAGTCCCAACTAGAAATTAAATTAGATAATTAAAAAAAATAGTGGAAGATGCCAAACATTTAGAATATTATCATTGACTAAATGCAAAATTAGAAGAGTAGAAGTAACTTTTGCATAATTAGACTAAAATATATTTTTGTTATATAATAATAATTAAAAAAAATCATTTAGAATTAAAGTTTACTCTGATCTATGATAATATAATTTAGAAAATAAAAATTGCTACGGGATGTTGAATCGTGATGGGATGATTGGAATCCCTCTATTCTTAATTAGAGGTTTCTTGAATCCTGTGTAAGGAAAAAATTACTCCCTCCGTCCCTATTTACTTGTCCATATTTCCTTTTTTAGTTGTCCCTATTTAGTTGTCCATTTTGACAAATCAAGAAAGGACAACAAATTTTTTCCTATTATACCCTTATTTACACTTCTTGAAAATTGTAAAAGTGTATGTTGTTTCCCTCCAATTTATTTCACTTGAATTCAAATAAGTGGTTGTAATTTTGAAGTAAAAAGTTGTCATAAGGGTAAAATTGTAACTTCACTGTGCTAATCATTGTTGCCTTAATCTGTGTGTCATTTCTAAAGTGGACAACTAAAAAGGGACGGAGGGAGTATGATGGAAGCACAACACTCGAGCAATGCACACAACTAAAAAAATCACTATTTTTTCACTGAAAAATGTTCAGTGCTATTCCCACATATATTTCGATTGAATCAATGTGAAAAAGAATAATTGTTTCATACAAAAAAATTAGAAATCTTTCTACTATTCAGTGAAAAGCTATTTCTCACCATCCATTTTTTCAGTGAGCTAATTTGATTGTGAAAATGAATGAAAAAAACAATATTTTGTATTGTACAAATTTTCCACCAATGCGGGGGGGGGGGGGGGGGGGGAAGGGGGGGAATAAAAAATCAGGTGATAACCGAAAAAAATAATAATGCAAACTCACATATGACGCAATCCATTTAAGAATGTATACAGATAGATACCTCTTGACTATGCATAGAATAAAACATATATTTTTATCACCATTCTTTTTTTTTTTCTAAAAAAAGTCTTTTTCGTATACAAGTTGTAGTATTTTGTAACATAATTGCAAAATAAAAAATAAAAATTGTATTAGTTGTTTTTGACGAAGGTGGTGTCCGAGCTAGTTTGCCGTACGCCTCAACTATTTTATGTAGTACTCCTATTATACTATGTTTTAAAATTATCCCCTCATTTTAAATCTTTATTAGGAGGTTAAAGAACAAAATAGATATTTTTTCATTTACGTTGATGGTCTTTCAATTTTGTTGTTATTATTTTTCTTTTAATCATGTTTTATTACACTTCTTTTTAATGGACGATCTATTGAGTTGTTGTTGCAATAATGATATAGTTCCTCATCTACAAAAATTAACTCATTTTATAATACTATAGTTTGTTCAAACTTTGCAACACTGACTTTGATACCAGAGTTATATGTGTAATAAACAGCATTAATTGTTACAAGAATAATACTCTATGTAGCTACATTTTTCCATGGTGTGAACTAAGGAGTAATATTTTTAAAAATTTGACCAGAAAAAAAAAACGTCTTAAGTGAAATTTATTTGAAATCTTGTTAGTTAGTTTCTTTGATTGACAAGAAAAATCCACAGTTTCATATTATTGTCTAAAACAACATCAGAAAGGTAAACTAACCACACTAGGTAAGTCTCATACAACGAGTTTAACCAAAAAAGTATGCTAGTTGCTATTGTCAAATTAGTTGGTTTTTAAATTGATAATTAGATAACCTAATCATATTTCCAACTAAGAATATGGTATGATTACAAATTCAATGATGTTGTTGGAAACATATATTATTCCAAATACAATTAACTAATTGACTCTTCGTGCGTTTGTTCAGTTTTATTTCTTTAAAAATAATATTTGTTAGAATATATCTATCAAATATTATTAAATAAGACACAAGGTAAGAATTATTAAATGAACCAAATTGCAAATCATCCTAGTTGTTAGGAAATACAAAAACATAATGTCGCAATTAAGTCAATAATAAAGAATTCCACCAATAAGGATTGTGGTGAATAGAGAGGGTTCTCTGCTTCTTAATTAGAGAACACAGTTCACGCTTTGAATAAAAAAAATTGTAAGAATATACTTTCTGTTTAAAAAAGCTTTTATGCGGTGTGAATTTAGATTAGTCGAGAGGAAGAGTGACAATACGAGTACTAAACATCGGGAAATTAATCAAAAAAGATTTATATTTATGATTTATGAATTATAGGGCCTTGATATATCAGGAGGATTTCAAAGATGGCTTTTATTTTTGTATAGAATAAAGTCTTACACTAACAAAATAGTGACATATATATGGGTCCAAATTAGTTCAAAATCTTGAATTAAGTTTCCTAATTTTGAATTTTTGGTAATTAAGTGTGATTTTAGATGAACAATTATAAGTCAATTTTAGGTCTATTTAGTTGAAATATTGTGGTTTTCATTCTACTTACTATATATATTATTTTATGTTTTTCCTGTTGATGACGCTAAGCAAGACCACCAACTCGTCAAGGAATATGATGGGATGATCGGAGTCTCTTCATCCTTAATTAGAACAGTAATTATGAATTTGAGTCCTAGAAATAATATAATTGTAAAAAATATTTTATCTATCTATTTAGAATAAATTTGAATTAATTAAACCAATAAGCTATAAACGAATATAGTCAAAAGAAAAAAATAATGTTCGAATTGCGTGATTTTCTCTATGGTAGAGATGTTGCTTAAAGATGTAAATTTTGACTTTAATATTTAGCCATTTGTTCCTTTCCCACAATTTTTTTTCTTTTTCTAAAACAAAAGGACCACCTATTTACTTTTATATTTATTTGTTTTTTTGGGAGATCTTGGAAAATCATAAATTAAAGAACTTTGAGATCGAATCAGGGTCTTCTTTTTGGTTTGAAATTTGTTTCTTCCAACAACCTTATAGACAGAGGTAACTTATCCGAGTTCAGTTGAATTCAGTATTTTTGATCATATATATATTTAAAATATTAATATTTTAATAAATATATATTTTGAACATATCCAAATTATAATAATTATAATATTAAAATTTTTAAGAAATTAAAATTATTAAATTTAAAGTCTAAATCCGTCTTTTGGCCTAAAGGAATCTCTTTGGTTTTGCGTGTGTGTGGATCTTTATCTTTAATTAATTAGATGAGAAGATTCGAATCTTATATATATATATATTTAAATTGATGGAAAAACTTATTAATTCTTTATAGAACATATATTAATAACTCTCTGGAAAATCCTCTTTGCCTACCTAAGATTCCTTAATTTGATTATGTAATTGCTTCTGTATGCAAGTAGCTTTTGTCTAAACAAATTTGTGTTTCTAATTTATTTATTTTGTAAAATTACTACCACGACTTTTATCGACCCCAAAGAAGGAAAAGAACGAATTCACAAAGGGTGGTTAAATGAGCAATTTAGGTTTTTTATTCGAGTCATGAAGGTATTTTGTTTTGAAAGATGAATTGTAAATGAAGTAATTAGTATGATTTGGTTTAAGTATTAAATACGAAAAAGTTTTCACCATTTTAGTAGTTCCTATATGATTTCATTGTGACTTTTTTTTCTTTGTTAGAATAATAATTGTTTGAGTCTCTAATATTTATATTAGATTAGGTTTTTACATCCTTAATTAGGGTGCAATTTTTATTCGAATCTTACATAAATATAAAATTTCTTGTGCATCGAGTTGCGTCACTCTAATGAAAACACATAAATACTCTCTCCGTTCATTTTTACTTGTCACCAATTTAACTTGTCATATCCATTAAGAAAATAATTAATGTTATAGATATTTTACCAAACTATCCCTTATTAATTATTTTATTTTTATTTATTTTTTAACCGTGGTTTCCGGGTGTCGCTTTGCAAACCCGACTAGCTGTACCCACCGGGTCCCGCTGTTTCAAGGCGGGTGCACCACGGTTAGTTCCACGGGGCCCTGGAGACGCGGCCGGTTTGTAATGCCTCCAGTGGCCCTGCTGGGGCTCGAACTGGCGACCTGAAGGACTTTGTCCTCAGGCCTTTACCAGCTGAGCTACCCCTCAGGGTTATCCCTTATTAATTGATGTCTTAGAAAATGATTTGAAAAATAAGTGTTTAATGCTGATGGTAAAACATTGAAAAAAATTATTGTGTTTTCTTGATATGTCAAAAGTGATAACTAAAAATGAAAATCTATTTAGAATAAGTGACAAGTAAAAGTAAACGGAGGAGAGTATTAGAATAACCTAATTAATAATCTACCTATGAATATAAAACAAAGCATTTATCCCTTTGACTAAACCGTACATAGTACAAATTAAATTTTGACCGTTAAATATGAACACTAGATTTAGATGGTGATTTTTCTCAACATTTTTCTTACAACGCAATTGACTTTGAATTTATTAAATGAATGCAATGACCACATTATGGTAAAAGTAAATGAGCATTATGTTCCGTCGTTTTTTTATTTGCACGATTGCGTTTCTATAAAATTAAATAATGTTGTTTAGTAGTGTGTGGCGAGTAGTCGTCATATTTAGTTGACAACAAGACGGTGTGATATGTATGAGTCAAGATTTTACTTAGTGGTCCAAAAGAATAATTTAATTTACTTTTACTGTAGATTAATTTTCTCATATATTTCTGTTCATATCTATTTTCTACCATCGATGAAATTTTCTTATAAAAAATTGTTCATCCGATGAACGTTAAATATTTGGAACCTTATTGATGTACTTCATAATTTCAAGTCTAAAGGTATTAAAATTTAAATGAACAAATTAGTAAAATTTAAACTGATCAAAATGTTACGCGAAGTGAAATAAACTATAGGTTAATTAAAATGTGCTAAATAATAAGTCATGTACTTTCTTAATGTAATTAATGTGAAAATGTGAACGTTTGAGTATTTTACAGGCTACTTATATTGGAATATTTTTCTTTCACACTCTCTTTTTTGAAAATATTTTTCATTTATTAGTAATAAAAACTTTCATGAACGCCTTATATTGACTTTTTTTTTTTCTTCTTAAGCTCCTAATATTTAACTTATGTCAACCTACTTGCATTTCTTCAATAATTTATTTATTCTTAATTATTAATTTTTGTACTAAGGTTTTTTCTAATGCCTACCTAAATTTTGATGATTGCCCGTACTTAAACTAGAGGACTACTTTTTCAATTACTAGACTTGATTAAAGTCGTAAAGTCTCAATAAATAAAAATTTAATTAAAAAGTTTTATTGATTGTGTATAAAATTTTGTGAAGAAGGACCATTACTATTCAAAAAGGACGAGATACAATAGATGAGGTTACTTCTTTCTTAACTAAAGGTTTTGATTTAGAGCTCTGTATATAAAAACAAAAATCTTTGACAGAAAGCGTTACTGTGAGTGGACACTACTGACAGGAATCTTAGTTAATCAGGATTCAATGTTGTTATTTGGTCCGAATGAACCCTACTTGGTGCAACTTCGAACTAATCGAAATTCAATGTCAGTACTGAACACCGAATGGAAAACCAAAATAAATAAAGATGGATCATTACTTAATTTCTTTTTTGTAATGATATATTCTTTATTCCTATTTCGCTTTCAATAAAAATGCATCTTTTCAACAAAAAAGAAAAAAGTTAAAAACATTTTATCATTAAGTTGAAAAGCATTTTGTCTAATCGTTGAGATTTTATTAAGTTAACCTAATTTGATTTTGATATGAAGGATAATGTCTATTTACTTCGTCCCAATTTATATCACATAATTGGAAGTTTTAATTTTTTTGAAATAAAATTTATATATCTAAAAACTATGTAAAAATTATTATAAATTATATAACTAATATATATATTTGTAATCCGATAAATTTTTTTTAATTGATTCACGAAATTTCAACTGTATCATATATATTGAGACAAGGGAATAGTTTCGATTGTGATATATAAGATGTCTATTGAGTGTCTTTTTCTTATTATGTTCACTTTTAAAAGGGAGAAACATAATTGAGTATTAGGCGGGCTAAATATAATCCCTAATTATTCATGGTTTATGGCCGACTGCCGACTCAAAAAATATTAATTAAAATTCTTCTTTTTCACGATGGAGCTACAATATTAAAAACTATAAATCGCAAATCAATCAGTTTAATCATTCATAAATCTATTTCATTCTAAGATAGAGCAATGTATTTGACGAATACGATTTATAAGTCGCATTCAAATACCATATATAGATGTAGCACATTTAGTATTTGCGACTTATACTAAATTGTATATTTGTTACAAAATTCATCAAATATATATTTATTTTTAATTTAAAATGTATATAAATATATTTTTGCATCCTTCTAAAGTAACTCCTCCCAAAATATTATTACATCATTGTGACACCAAAATTCCTTGAATATGACGTTAGCATGTACTTTATTATCCCCCAAAGACACAAAATGAAAGAATCCCTAATAACTTTATTGGTGATAAAAAGGTATTATGACACATTGGCACATGAATTTTATTATTAACAGTATTTGTGCTTGAATTGGATAACTTAATTAAAAGAAAGATTCTAATCAAATAGATAAGATTATCATAATAAAATAATATTCGTGCTTCAATTAGATAATAACAAAATATGTTTTATTGGGTATGATTATGCTTTCTTTGTAGTTTGATAATTCCTTCGATGTTTGCAATCGAGTTATTTGGGAAGATATTCTTTGTAGTTTGATAATTAAGTATACTTGAAAATTTGTTATTAATAGTAATTTGATAAATAGTCGTTATTTTTTTATTGAAAAATGCTCAATAATTATTTCTCATAAATTGATCAAATTAGTGAAAAAGAGAAGTTCGTCATGGTTTTAATGAGAATTTATTTTTTACCATACATCGTAAAATATATCATATAATATTTTATAGTTGTAAAATATGTACTTAATATTATGAAATCAATATGTAAATTGATATAAAAGTTAGGAAAAACAAACCTTATTAAACAAAATACATCCATATAACATATACTAATTTTACATATAATTCAAATAATTATGTATCCTACCACTAATTAAGAGTTTCCTACCATATGTTGACGAAGATACACCTAAATACATGTAGTTTTTGCTACCAGATATACTAAAATAAGGAAAGAGACGAGCAAGATGGGGAGCGAGATAGTCATGTATCTCAGATACATGTGAATCACACTAAATACATGTATATGTATGTATCTGGTATCCTAGAGCGAGATGGGAGAGAGGCGAGCGAGATTTGTCTATGTATCCCTGCAGATACATGTGAATCTGTGAATCTACTTGGATATAGTCTATCTAGAATAAATTATGTCTAATTTTGACCTCATGTATCGTGAGATACATTTATCTAGACATACCAAATTCTGGTAAGATTCGTAATATTGCAAATTAGAGTATATCTAATTAATTAGCTACTAAACTAGTGGGATTATTGCAAGTTTCCCTAAAAATTAAACGGAAAATGCATTATTTGGGGGGGGGGGGGGGGGGGGGACCACGTAATTACATAATTTAAGATAACATAATCTCTAAAAATAATCTCCATCATTTGAATTAATTACAAAAATAAAACATTTTTTCCTTCTCTCTCTTAACATCGGAATGCATCACTCCACCTTTATCAAATACATTATAATTTTGTTTGTGCACAATGTATCTGATACAAATGTTATTTTTGATACATAACTTCAATTATTACAAACTTAAATCAATATGAATCTAGTTTATAGATACTTATCTGATACATAAATTATGTATCATTTGCTATGTATCGGGTGAAGGAGTAATGTATCTAAAAGTTCTTAAAAATTTAAAATTATAAACTTTCAAAATAAAATGTAATTAGCGTCCAAATTGTCGAGGTTTCTATACTTTATAAAAAAAAATTATTGGGGCGGCAGCAGAATCCTAAAGGGCTTGTCGGCCCACGCGTATAACCGTATTGGTCTGTTTTAGTGGATTTTGGGGCCCAATTTACCTTTTTCTATTTTCCTTTACAAGCTTCATGGCTGAAAAGAAAAAGATAAAGAAAAGTAAAAAAAATCTTTATTATTCCTTCTGTTTTATACTACTTGATCGTAGTTGATCTGACACATATCTTAAAATTTAATTAGAAGTATATTTTTACTAAGCTAAGTTTATTAATGATATTTTAAAAATCTAAATTTAACTGCTAATTCTTTATTCAATCATTCAATGATAGGGGTAGTATTGAAAGAAAATACTTGATTTTTTAAATTGAACAAGTAAAATGAAATACCAAGTAAATGAAATGAAGGGAATTTTATTTCTTATTTGAGTCTAATATCTATTTTGAGATCTGACTAATTCAAATTTTTACTAACAAATATGACATCGTATGATCGTACTTAAACTTGAAATCTTTCATTATTAAGAATGAGAAAGTAACTAGCACTCCACCATAACCTATAATTATGAACCACATGAATCTATGCTACAATTTAAAAGTACCACAATCATGCATCTTTCTCATCAACTTTAGATTAACCAATGATCATCACATGACTCAAAATCGTAGAATAGAAAATGACATTTTTATTTATTTATTTAGGGTTTGTTGACTCCTTGGATTGGATGACATAGGCAAACACGTAAAAGATTTTTAACAATCCCCGAGGCTTGGTTGAGTTGATTGGGTGAGTGGTTTTTTACTAGGAAGACTGAATATCAATTTTCATTATCAGAAGTATTTTCAGCCAAAGCTTGACGCATCAAACTTGTCTAGCTAATATGATTTATATATATCATATGTGGTTTATGAGTTATTACACAAAAGTCTATTTACTTAGTGCACATTTAAAGAGGAATCCGACTCTAAACTCAATAGTGCATACACTGCAATTCGAACCACAACACCATACAATAATTGAACTAGAACTTTTAGTAAGAAAATTTGAAATATAAAATAAGAAAAACATCAAGAAATTATTAGAGATTCACAATAACCTTAACCTTATGTATATAAAGTATAATTTTTCAATGTAAAGGGATCTGAATGAACCCGCTTGCACCCAATAGCACCATAAACTTCAACCTTTTTGTGATATATAGATCGATTTTTCACCTTATAATTTTCTCGCAATATCCTCTTCACCTCCCCTAACTATATACAATAAAATTAAAAGAAAAAAAAAAAAGATGATGTAAGGCTAACATAGATTTCAAGCAAGAGGAATAGTGTGTAGGGTTTTATTCTTCACCTCTATTGACACTTGGCATGACACATTAGCTTTTTATTCTTTTTATTTTTCCTTTATAGTACTAAGTAAAAAGCACTAAGAAGGTCCAATACTTTTAATTAATTTCTAAATTGAGTTGAGACTTAATTTTATTGGAGTTTTTGAGGGATCAACAGAGAGTGGAACATTTCACTGGTCATGACCAAGATATTATTATTTAGTGTTTTATTACTTTGTTATTATTTTATTATTTTCTTGATTTCAATTATCATATAATATAATCTCTTTGTTGTTGCTGTTTTTTTTCTCCATTGTTTTTAGTATGGATTATGTTTTAGTTCATGAGTTGATGATCTATCAAAAACATTTTTTATACCTTTTTAAGATAAGAATAAAGTGTGTATAAATCAATAAATCACCCTTTTTTACCCCAATTGAAACCCCACAAAAGATAGATCTATGTATAGTATCCAAGATATAGAGTTTATAGCTCTTTATCACTTTCCAATTGTAATATTCCACCAAATTTGATGTCCATTTAATTTGTATGAGAACAAGTTTGTCAACACATCACCAAATATGATATAACCATTTCCCAAGAACCGTTATTTATTTGACCATCATGCAAGTAGTGAATTCACAATTTAAACGTTATATTTATTTTTCAAACATATGTATTAAATTTGACTCAAAAATATTGTTATTATATTAAATTAATAAACTCATGATTGAAACCCCCACCCTCAAAAATACAAATACGAAACCAAGATTTAGGATGAGAATATTTCAATTGATAGGTGTATTATATGATATGTCATTGTATGTGACCTCCTAAATTGCATTAATTTATCCTAAATATTTCATTTTAATTGAAATTTGGTAGGAATTATTTCTTTTCCCTTTTTTTTCTAGTGGAGGAGGAGTAATGGGGTTTTGAAGAACTATTCATTCCATAGTATTATCCATTTAATATGATATGTATAAAACCTTATCCTTAGGTAGCATATTATGTGTTTCTACACTCTTCTTGTTTTGTTGTCAAAGTGTACTAGTACCATTAGAAGGGTACTCAATGAAAAAAAATCACACTACTTTTTATATACATATATAATTGTGGTGTTCGGATCAATTTTGATACATATTGATTAATTCTATGAAGTGTCTGTTATCTCTAACTAACATAAATACGTGTAATTCTATCCTCCAAGATTTAAACGGATGAAAAGAAATTTTGGGGCCCAATTTACCTTTTTTCTATTTTCCTTAACAAGCTTCATGGCTGAAAAGAAAAAGATAAAGAAAAGTAAAAAAAATCTTTATTATTACTTCAGTTTTATAATACTTGATTGTAGTTGATCTGACACATATCTTTAAATTTAATTAGAAGTATATTTTTACTAATCTAACTTTATTAATGATATTTTAAAAATCTAAATTTGACTGCTAATACTTTATTCAATCATTCAATGATAGGGGTGGTATTGAAAGAAAATACTTAATTTTCTAAATTGAACAAGTAAAATGAAATACCAAGTAAATGAAATGAAGGGAATTTTATTTCTTATTTGTATCTAACATTTATTTTGAGATCCGACTAATTCAAATTTTCTCTAACAAATATGACATCGTATGATCATATTCAAACTTTAAACTTAAAATCTTTCATTATTAAGAATTAGAAAGTAACTAACATTCCACCGTAACCTATAATTATGAACCACATGAATCTATGCTACAATTTAAAAGTACCACAATCATGCATCTTTCTCATCAACTTTAGATTAACCAATGATCATCACATGACTCAAAATCGTAGAATAGAAAATGACATTTTTATTTATTTATTTAGGGTTTGTTGACTCCTTGGATTGGATGACATAGGCAAACACGTAAAAGATTTTTAACAATTCGCGAGGCTTGGCTGAGTTGGTTAGGTGAGTGATTTTTTACTAGGAAGACTGAATATCGTTTTCATTATCAGAAGCATTTTCAGCCAAAGCTTGTCGCATCAGACTTGTCTAGCTAGTATGATTTATATATATCATATGTGGTTTATGAGTTATTACACAAAAGTCGATTTACTTAGTGTGCATTTAAAGAGGAATCTGACTCTAAACTCAATAGTGCATACACTGCAATTCGAACCACAACACCATACAATAATTGAACTAGAACTTTTAGTAAGAAAATTTGAAATATAAAATAAGAAAAACATCAAGAAATTATTAGAGATTCACAATAACCTTAACCTTATGTATATAAAGTATAATTTTTCAATGTAAAGGGATCTGAATGAACCTGCTTGCACCCAATAGCACCATAAACTTCCACCTTTTTGTGATATATAGATCGATTTTTCACCTTATAATTTTCTCGCAATTTCCTCTTCACCTCCCCTAACTATATACAATAAAATTAAAAGAAAAAAAAAAGATGATGTAAGGCTAACATAGATTTCAAGCAAGAGGAATAGTGTGTAGGGTTTTATTCTTCACTTCTATTGACACTTGGCATGACACATTAGCTTTTTATTCTTTTTATTTTTCCTTTATAGTACTAAGTAAAAAGCACTAAGAAGGTCCAATACTTTTAATTAATTTCTAAATTGAGTTGAGACTTAATTTTATTGGAGTTTTTGAGGGATCAACAGAGAGTGGAACATTTCACTGGTCATGACCAAGATATTATTATTTAGTGTTTTATTACTTTGTTATTATTTTATTATTTTCTTGATTTCAATTATCATATAATATAATCTCTTTGTTGTTGCTGTTTTTTTTCTCCATTGTTTTTAGTATGGATTATGTTTTAGTTCATGAGTTGATGATCTATCAAAAACATTTTTTATACCTTTTCAAGATAAGAACAAAGTGTGTATAAACCAGTAAATTACCTTCTTTAGACTCCGCTTGTAACATTACATTAACACACAAAGTAAGTTATTTTGTATTTTTGCAAACACAACAACCAATAAAAGATTGACATTCTCAAGAACCACTGCCCCAATTGAAACCCCACAAAAGATTGATCTATGTATAGTATCCAAGATATAGAGTTTATAGCTCTTTATCACTTTCCAATTGTAATATTCCACCAAATTTGATGTCCATTTGTATGAGAACAAGTTTGTCAACACATCACCAAATATGATATAACCATTTCCCAAGAACCGTTATTTATTTGATCATCATGCAAGTAGTGAATTCACAATTTAAACGTTATATTTATTTTTCAAACATATGTATTAAATTTGACTCAAAAATATTGTTATTATATTAAATTAATAAACTCATGATTGAAACCCCCACCCTCAAAAATACAAATACGAAACCAAGATTTAGGATGAGAATATTCCAATTGATAGGTGTATTATATGAGATGTCATTGTATATGACCTCCTAAATTTCATTAATTTATCCTAAATATTTCATTTTAATTGAAATTTGATTGGAATTATTTCTTTTCCCTTTTTTTCTCTAGTGGAGGGGGAGTAATGGGGGTTTGAAGAACTATTCATTCCATAGTATTATCCATTTAATATGATATGTATAAAACCTTATCCTTTGGTAGCATATTATGTGTTTCTACATTCTTCTTGTTTTGTTGTCAAAGTGTACTAGTACCATTAGAAGGGTACTCAATGAAAAAAAATCACACTACTTTTTATATACATATATAATTGTGGTGTTCGGATCAATTTTGATACATATTGATTAATTCTATGAAGTGTCTGTTATCTCTGACTAACATAAATACGTGTAATTCTATCCTCCAAGATTTAAACGGATGAAAAGAAATCAACACAATTAAAACACATATATACTCCTTTCCATTTTTATTATTATAAGCTATAATATGTGGTCACAAATTTCTTGATTGGATGAGTGGTTACTTGTTTCAATCATTTTTTAACACCTTGCTTTAGGAATTTGGTGAACATTTTTGGAGTCTGTTAGGATTGCTACATTAGTTGAAGCTTTTTGGATTTGTTAGGATGTTGACTTAAGTGGACAAATATTCTCCAATTGCAAAGAGTTTCATTCACTAAGTCTTAGAAATCATATTACTTTATCCATAAATTATTACAATAACATAAAACTAATATGGTGCACTTAGGATTGATCTCATTGGATGCCACTTTGAAATAACATGTCAAAAAACATAGGCTTTTCAACATCATCTTTTTGAAGATATAAATTCAAGAAAGTTCCTATGAAAATAATTTGTCTCCCATTATTACTCATGATTCATCAAGTTATATTATATATGATAAACAAGAAGAGCTTCTTGTTCTTTTGTCAATTTAGTGATTAATGATGATGAGAGGTGGGGGTGGGATATAGTGACGAAGAGAAATTTCATTAAGAGTGTTCAAAATTTAATATATATATATGTATGAAAAATAATTTTTAACCTATATATAGTATAATTTTTCGACGAAGGATGTCCGACTGACCACTGAGTGGCTACGCCACCGGTGGGGTGGGGGATAAATGTATAATTAAAGACACATGTGTGACCTATGCATGTCGTCATTTTTCTTGCATAAATTAAAGTTTTAATTTGATTTCTGTGAAGTATGCTACGGTATAAAATATTAATTCCATCATTACATAAAGAAAAAAGACCCACTCATGACTTCTGCCACAATTATGTACATTGTTACTAATTCAATAAGGGAGGCCGTTTGGTAACGAATTTGGAGGTGAGTTATGCAGATATTAAATCTCGCCTCAGTAATACCATGTTTGATAATTAGTAAAAGGTTAAATTACTCACAAGTCAGGATCAGTATAGCTAGTCACACATTTTTCTTGATTCATTCCTTACACTGCTCTATGGCATCTCCCTAACAACATACCTAATGTATTTTTCCAAACATCTTAAGAGGGTAGAGTGTACGAAGATACTACCCCTAACTCATAGACATAGACAGGCTGTTCCTGGAAGACCATCGGTACAAGTGCAGCTATGGCATCTCCATAGTAAAAAAAAATGGCGAACAATTTTCTATAAAATTATTCAACAGATGTGCATTGTAATCCCTACAAAAAATAATTTGTGAACCATATGATCTCTAGAATGTATCAAAACTGAAGCAGCCAAGTGATACACAATACAAAAGATTGAACAAATGAAGTAAACATTGAAGTTCATCTTTCTCTCCATATTCACTTTCCCAGATCCATGGTTAATACTTGGATAGGAGACAAACAAAATAAAGCAACAAAGCTACCATATAGTCATTATACTAACTCACATCGACGTTCTAATATTCATGTTACAAACCATTAAAACCAAAAACTAGCATCCTCCGAAAGTATCAGAAATAAGTACTATGGCAGTCAGCAAACTTTACAGCAAATGTTCTCGCAGTTCTTGAAAGTGCACCACTATATTAGGTCTGCATAGCATCTGCATTAGCATGATAGTTTTCCAGCTCCTTGTCAAGATCTTCTGCTGACTTCTCAATGCCATTCTTACTACCCCTACCACCACGACCGCGTCCTCCACGTCCACGACCACGACCACGGCCGCGTCCTGGTGCATTACCCAAGCCACCATGGCCCCTTTGACTATACAATGAGATTAAAAAAATAGTTCAGAAAAACCAACAAATTGTTTAACAAGTACAGTGTCATTCAGATCGTAAGGCTTTCAAGCATCTTTTTCCTTTATCAAGGGATTCATCTAATTAGTTTATTTTCACAACTATCATTTCACTTTGATGCAATGATCACCTTCATTTGCTCGTATATTTAACTTCAATCTACCATTAAGAATAAAACATGCTAAACATTTTAACTCCCGAAAGAAACACTAAGCCATATCCACATCAAAGGTACCCGAAAGTAACACTAAGCCATATCCACATCAAAGGTACCCGAAAGTAACACTAAGCCATATCTAGATCAAAGGTACCCGAAAGTAACACTAAGCCATATCCACATCAAAGGTACACTTGATTAGCCCATCAAAAAGGAATCTCTTATTTTACATGGCATTACATTGTTAATAAGAAAGAGATTGCACTGTCAAAACAGAAATAAACTGTGTAACTTGTGTTTTATGTGATGACCTTAGAACTTGGCAACAAAAATTAGATGTCAAAGCTCCCATAATAGAAGATAAATACTGGGAACGGCTCAAAATGGAACGATAGTCATCTATTGAGCTATGCAGGGAGATAAAATTCCACTATCTGATATATGTTAATCATCAACTTTATTAATCGACTTAAAAGGCAAAATTCATCATTCTACTAATAAATAGCCTTCAGTTGTCTCCGAACAAACATGTAACCTCCCAACCACAACCCAGTAACCACACATCCATAGATTAAATAGCTGTGCCCATGAGAAACTCACCTTGAACCACGATTAGCAGCAGATGCACCACCTCTTCCACGAGCTGAGCCCGGCCTGCACAAGACATAAAGTCACTTTAACTTCCAAAATTATACTGAACACAATTCACCCACAGCAGCATCATAATACTTTGGAGAACAATATTCCTATAAGATGACCCCACCAATCAAAACTACCACATCCTGCTAAAAAATTAACTACAAAAAAGCAAATGACTCCAACAGCAAATTTAAAAAAAATAACTTAGTGAACTTGACAAAGCTACTAAGAGGCAAAAACCACATTATCTGCACTATTTACTATTTAGCGATAGCCAAAACAAGTGCAAAATATTCTAAAAGTAAAATGGTTGTTGATGCTGCATCAGAGTCTATCAGACAAACATGGAGCTCACACAAACAAATAGAGGTGCAATGCAAAGAGAGCAAAATTAATATGACGTACATCATGACCACGGTCCTCCTTCCATTTGCTCGTCCAACATCTACACGAGCTGATAAAGGAATGTCCGGCTTGGGAGCGACAATTTCTATCTTCATAGGTTTCCCATCCAACTGAACATTGTTGTATCTTTTAAGTGCTTGATATGCATCACTCCTTCTGGCGAAAACCACCTCAGCTGAGCCCTATGAGTGATCAATATTTACCATCAATATTAACTAAAAACTATACAAGCATGCTACAAAAACAACTAGACTATTGAATCCAAAACAAGCAATAACTGAGAGGCCAATACAAGGACAAAAGACGCAGCAAAACAGCTAGCTCGAACAAAATAATTCAGCACCACGAACTAACAGAAGATGATAAACGCAGAACTATACTGATAGATTGTGCTAGACACAAGCATAATTGGACAGACATGATAATAAATGGGGTGATGTACAAACAACCAAAGCTTATACTCTAGTGGTATCTGTGAGGATCTTCTACATGGTAGGCATGGGTTCGATTCACACTAGACCTTATACCGTATCCCTTCCACAATTCCTCCATGATTAGGGTCTTCTACATGGTAGGCAAAACTGATTTGAAGTTTGACTAGTAATTTTCTATTCAAATTCAAGACACTAATATTCATTTTACTTTATGATAGTTATCTCATGCCTAAACAGATAAATGCAGCCTTAACCACATTGCAACTTCAAACAAAATGATATCCACTACTTCCATCTCAAATAGTAGATCTGGTAAAATGCTTTGACACAACGCAATTATACCAAGATAAGAGCTCAATAGCTCAGCATGAGTAAGGCTCTTATTTAGAAAGTAAGTGATATGTTAAAAGTTGAAAGCAGCTTCCAGTAGTGGATCTAGTGTATTACTTTGACATACTGAAAAATTGAGGCCCATCCTTTGAGTGGACAGTTTGAGGTAATAGAGGATACAGGGTAACACAATAATTTCTGGATTATTCATATGCAGAAACTTATTTCCAATATACAGAAGTTTATTGATGCAAAAGCACAGCTATTTATGACTAGATATTTCTCAAGTCTTGTAAGGCTGTCCCCCACCCCCCCATAATTGAATGTCTTATGATAAAAACTCAGAAAATGCATATCTAAACCACATCAAACTTCAACCAATCCTACAGGGACTTCCCAAAACCTGTTGGTAACATTGGTAGAAGCTATCATAATTCTTTTATCTCTCTTCCTCTTAACATGCTGCAACTCCAATCATTTGGAGTAGCCTCTTTTGTACATCTTTATGCCCATACTGACATGTAATTCAATTTCCTAGTTAGGAACCAGGCAGGATATTTATCACCAATTGATGAAGAACTTGTGCATGTGATGATCAAGTGGCATGAGTTTATATTAAGTGTAAAACTCTGATTTAAATTAGCGAAGATCAACTTACACTTGGACGTCCATTTTTGTCATAGTGGATAGCATATCGTATCAGTTCACCCATCTCCGCGAAGAGTTCCTGTGTGGAAAGTCCTTTTTTAACAGATCTTGAAAGATAGCCATTGGAAAAAAGTATATATGTAAAAGACATGCTCAAGGTATACCCTTATATCTGAATTTGTCACTCCGACATCCAAGTTGGAAACATACACCTTAGTGCCAGTCTCTAACCCTGATGATACCCCAGCAGCTCTAAGACTATCTTCAAGCAAGCCATTCTGCCATGGCAAATTCTTGGTTCTGCGGAAAGACTGAAGCAAGAATGCCCAAAAGATATCCAGGTGGAAAGTTAAAAGTCAGCATACTACCAAAAAATAAGACAAATAACCATTCTTCAAGATTAAATCAGATATCATCAATTTCCCATTGAACTAGGGAGGAGTTTCTTACGTCGAATTGCTCAAAAAACAATGTAACCTAATAGAGAAAGGGGAATGAACTATGCAGAAAAAGTGTTGGTGGAATGGAGGATTTGACCAACTGCACATCAACACATCCTTAAACAAAAGGTGAGAGCTCCACTTTATATGTTCAGTGAATGAAGCCACCTTTGCAAAAAGACCATAAACTAGATTGTAATAGAAGATCTTGACACTGTAGCAGTTCCACATATTGCAGTAGGATCCATCACGACAATTGCGAACTCCCTTTTACACCAGTGGTGAGAAACTAGAGCAATAGCAATTAGACAGTGAGGACAAGAGATGGTAAAGAAAGTACAACCCTCTAGATGTTATGGAAATTAAATGGTGAAAGCTCTTTAATTTTTCCAGTTATTGAAGCACCTCTTGCAACATGCTACAAAGAAGTCATGTATGCAAGAACAGGGCCACCTGAATATCCCATTTTATCAAAATCCATTGCGAATTCCTTGAAGAAAACACCATTCAAATGGAAGAAGTTCAAGGATCATCGATACTTGCACTACCATTTCAATAGCTTATTATTGCTGAACGAAAGTGGACTTTCTCCTTGGTGCCAAACATATCAATATCTCTTGTATGTCAATTCTAAAGCAAATATATGTAGAATCCTCAGTTTGATTTTTTAAGCATATCAAATTGTCTAGGAAATGCAAAAGATTCCGACAGTTTTGAGCTTGCCTTGGCAATTCTGTTGGCAGATGGCCGAGCATTTACACCAAGTGCCCCTTTACGAGGAGCTCCTGTTGTTCTTCCACCTCTAACTGATCCTCCTTGCCCTCTTCCACGTCGGGCCCTGCCTTGTCCCCTACCTCCTTTCTCATTATTTCTCCTACTTTTTATCATATCATCAAGAGTCATATCCAAGGAAGCCATGAAGTATGCAGGACAATAAACCAGCAGCAAAACAAACAGTCTGTAGGCAAGGATAAAATAATATAAGTATTTGTTAGTAAAAATGGAACCAGTGCAGAGAATGGAAGAAACATAGAAACTACAACTAGAAACTTCTGGAACCATCCAGAGCAAAAAAATCAGAATACACTAACTAACAAGTTAGGAAAATACATATTCAATCAACACTACAAATGTCATATATACAGCTCAACCAGAAAATTGTGTGTCCTAAATAAATAGGCAAAAACACAGGTGATCAGTAAAATGGACAGAGTCATTGACAATGTAAGTTTTATATCAACAAAGTAATTCAGTAATTTCAGCACAGATCAGTAATAACAATGCATTAGATAATCAACGCCAAAAAATACATAATCCACTTATTTGTTAGGTACATCTGCAAAACTTGTAGACAAATATTGAACAATCACAGATCAACAACAACATACCCTGTGTATTCCCACAAGTGGGGTCTGGGGATGGTAGAGTGTAACGGACGGGTCCAGACCTAACCCTTACCTCATGGAGATAGAGAGGCTAATTCCAAAAGACCCTCAGCTCAGGCAACACATAACAGGACAGTTTGAAAAACACAACAGAGAGGTAGAACAAGGGATAGAAAATAATAGAGGAAGCCTAACAGACCATACCAAGCAGAATAATGTGATAAACAAAGCAAAAGAAACAACGTGTAGCAGCAGTAATGAAAAGAACAATAAACTAAGCAAATAATGCCAATACTATCTACCCACAGGGAAGGGGACAACCTCAACTACCTTCTACCCTCAAAGAACATGGACATATTAGTTTTCTATATTCAATCTCTCGCTTATTGAGGAAACTTGTAGCCATGGATGCAAGAGATTATAAGTCAAACAACAATAAGCAATCCGCCTCCAATATATACAGAATATGAATTAGATCCATGGAGAACTAGGGCAGAAAAAGGGAAAAAACATAAACCATGATCTAAGTACACACACACAGAGATCCGTAAATCTGCAAATCAGCACACAGGTAATTCATCCATAACAAAACTTGAACCTTTATAACCTATGTTACATGGACTCCCCAAAACAGGTCAAAATCCGACCCAGATGCGTAAAAACCCCTATGTATATCTGCAATTTTTAGCTAATTCATAATAAATTGAACAATCCGCATACAACAATACAAAAAAACTACCAAATCTAACAAAAACAAAAAAAAAGAAGTGAAAATTTACCAAGATCTGAAGCAAAAGACCGAAAATTGAACGAATCTGAGATTACTGGATCAAGATGAAGAGAAATACGGAGAGGAAGGTGAGGAGGATGGGGAAAAGTGTAAAAATTGATGTTTTTGATTGGGAAAATTGCAAAGATTTGAACTTTTTGATGGTAAAGATTGAATTTTTTTTCAATGGGGTAGAAAAAGATTGATCTAGAGGGAGATCTACAAAAGGAATTTCTGGGTGAAGATTGAAATTTGCTAGCAGCTTTTAGGGGTCGTTTGGTTTGAAAATGAGTTATGATGGGATAAGTTATGTTGGGATAAGTTATGTTGGGATTAGTTATGATGGGATAAGTTGTGTTGGGATTATTTTTTATTGAGTGTTTGGTTTGTTGTATTCAAAATAATAAATTTTAAGAACAATTTATTTGTTTACAAAAATGCCCTTCATTAATGTAAAAAGTGATATAACAAAAGGGTTGAAAGAGACATTTTTGTCATTTACCTATTTTATCCCGGGATAAGTTATCCCGGGATTACTATACCACCCAAGGAGAGGGATAACTTATCCCGGTACTAATTATTAATCCCGGGATAAGTTATCCCGAACTTGCCAACCAAACAACAAAATAAGCGGTACTATAATTTAATCCCGGGACTATTTGTTATTATACCTCACACCAAACGAGCCCTTAGGGATTTGGTTTTTTTTGTATAGAGACGGTGGCCAATGGAAGAAGAGTTAATAAGGATTAAGGAGTTCTAGGGGGTGGGGGGGTCAAAGATGGGCTTTTTGATAGGCCCAAATTCATGTAGTTTATTGCCTTTTGATATTTGTTGCCTTAATCGATTATCACATTATTTTGTCGTTATTGTTGTTGTTATACTTTTTATGAATGTTATGTAGTGGTTTTTTTGTTAGTTGTTGTGTTTTTTTGTACTTCCGTATACTTTTTTAGACTTTTTTTTTTTTTTTGAAAATTACCTAACTACACATCATTTATTATCATATTTTTTTATTTTCCCTACTATTTTAAAAAATATCAAAAATCCCTTCTTTTGCTCCCATCATCCCCTTTTCCGAATACATTAATATGAAATCTCATACCCATAAGTTTTCTTCTTTTTTTCACGCGCACAAATCTCTCCACAGTACTTCTATTAATTCATTTTTGAATTTCAAATCCTTTATCTTTCCAATTAATGAATGTTGATTTAAGAAATATTATCTCATTTTTTAGATCAGTAAATCAATTTTATGCCAAATATGTCCGCCTTCAAATAGATTTCCCAAATTTGGATCAACGATTCAATTACCTACCTTATAAATTTACTATAGTATAATACTATGAATTTGCCTCTTTTTATGTGATGTGTCATTAGACTGGCCATATTTCATTATGGTAAGCAAATCAATTATCTGCAAAATATCTCTATAATTAGCCTATGCAAATAAAACTTTGATTTGGAAAAGTTCTACTCTAATCGTAATCCATAAATAATAAGTAGACTAAATAGATATGAACCAAACAACTTATGGGCAACAATTACATGTTTAATGTATCCCGTAACAATACAATACTTATCAATTTAAACGAGATACATAAATAGTAATGTATCATGCACAATTTTTTTTTAGATATGATACGTAAATTCAAATTTATACTAAATGTATCAATTACATATAAACTACCACACGGTAATGCATCAATTTCAAATCTAACATCTTATGGGCAACAATTACTTATTTAATGTATCTAGTATAAATACAATACTTATCAATTTAAACGAGATACATAAATATTAATGTATCATGCACTAATTTTTTAGATAGGATACATAAATTCAAATTTATACTAAATGTATCAATTACATAGCAACTACCACACGGTAATGTATCGATCTCAAATCTAATATCTTATGGGCAACAATAATTTATTTAATATATGTTGTATAAATACAATACTTATCAATTTAAACAAGATACATAAATAGTAAAATGCTAAGTAGCAAGGATATTCATGATGTATCTTTTCAAAAATTTCGATAATTTTGAATCAAAATTGAAAGGATCTTCAATAAACTAGGAGAAGAATTTTGAATCTCAAAATTTTCAACAATTTTGAATCAAAATTGAAAGGATCTTCGATGAACTTGAGAAGAAAGAATCTTGAATCAAAATTGAAAGTCTCTTCGATGAACTTGAAGATTCAAAAGGAAATCGTCTGTCCAACAACAATTTCATCACTTTTGTATCCTTCATAACTCACCTCGCTTGCCCAAAAAATCGACAAAAGTTTTTGAATCAAATCTGAAATGTTTCTTCGTTGAACGAGGGGAGCAATTTGAAATTTTGAAAATCTTCATTCTATTAGGATTTTCCTCTGTATGATTGAGAGTAAGAAGAAACGTAAGTGTAATTTATGGAATTTAATTAATTTTCAGATTTTATTCCCTTTTTAGCGCAACAGAAAGATTCTTCTTGTATTAGAATTAATGTATCTGGATGGTGACTTATGTATCCGGAAGATACAAATTTTAAGGGATTATTGTAATTAAAAAAAGAGTATGGATAAAATATAATTTACTATTTACACTATGGAATTTGTATAAGTTATACTTTTTGTGACTTTAAATGGTGATCTTTAATTTTCTACCTTGCTGTCTGTTTTTGCTGTTGTTTGGGCTTTAGTTGCTAGGTTAGGGCCCAAAATCTGCAAGTATAAGCCCTGTTAGTTTGGGCCTTGTTTATTCATCAAATGGGTTTCTGTCCCAAATGTTCTGTTTTGGGCCATTGCTTTCTCCAATCTTTTGAAGTCTATTCATCTTAGATGTAATTTGTTAGTCTTAGCACAATAGAGAGAGAAAAAAAAGTACATTTGTCTTTCAAATAAATTGATCTTTAATTTTTGACACTCATTTATAGAGGATGGACCGATGAAGGCAGGTTAAAGAGAGGAATTGATAGACTTTTAGGCTGATAGACTTTTAAAAAGGAGTGCTCATGAAGCCTTAAATGAATAACATATCGAAATAGGAGAGAAAAATGAAGAATTTTATAAGGCATATCATGAGTTCACAACTTCACATGGTATAATTAGTTTTTAGCTAGATGATGATGTAGCCTAAGGAAAAAATCTGTGACGCATGTTGAGCCAAAACAGGCAAGACATGTCATGATCGTGACAAATATACATCAAATTGTGACACTCCCTCAATACGATGGTAGGACAAACATCAACAATGATACTGAGCCCCTAAGAGGGGTGTATATAACGCTCATAATCGAGGGCAAGTCAATGAGAAAGACTAGCAGACTTTTAGGTTGACAAGTTTATGAAGAAGGTAAATCTCACATCGGAATGGAAAAGGAAAATAAAAAACTTTATAAAACATATCACAAATTCGCATGAGACGCATATTTTAAAGCTCGATAAATCAATAAAGCTTGTTAATTCAAAACCAACATTACATGTCATGGACAAACATTTTTGTCTTGCTGGCTTTTCAAAAGAGTAGCCAAAAATAGGCTTAATTAATTCTTGCTAGTGGAGAACTAATCAATTCTTTTGAGAAAAAACTTCATAATTTCTTAATGTTATCCAAAAACCTTTTTTCTTCCTTGTTGAAAACTTTAACAAGAAAAAGGGACTAACTATAATTAATTTAGAATTTTAGAAATACAAAGAAAAACAATAAAGGAGTCCACTATGTAGAATTTTGTCATAAGTGGCCATATAGTTATTGGACATCACATGGACTTCTTTAAAAAATAAAATAAAATTGTGTGCCTTCATTTTTGCACTTTTCATACTAAAGAGTTCTAGCTATAAAAGTGGGCAATTAGTTATTTTTTGGATGTTTCTGTAAATGAATCATATAATAACTTAATGGTCCACGAAACATCTTTTTTTATTTTTAGTGAAACTATTATTATTATTATAAGTAAAACTAGTAGAATAGCTCACAATTTATCTGTTGGAAAATAATAGATCAGATAAAAATGTACATTAATCAACTATATAATTTACGTAAAAAAACAAAAAAAACAGTATACACGCATTTCATGTTTTCATTAATTTCATGTAAATATCAAGAGTGCCTCAAATTTTTACCTAGAACTAACAATATATATCATCCGCTTAGAATTATTATTGAAGATTGTCACTGTCAAACATATATGAAAAGAGGCAACAAATGTGTCCATTTTATGACAAACCAAGCACAAACATAAAGACAACTTACTATTTCGTCTGTTGATTTTGATTTAATATGGAATTTTAAAAAATAGAAGATTTTTTAATTTTATTATTTGAAATTCAAGATATGTAGAATATATATAAAAAAAATTATTTAATCTTGTGATTATAAACATGTCATGTGAAATTTAAAATTAAAAAATTATCAAAAAAAAAGAAGATATATTCTTTTTTGACGGACTAAAAAAAAGTAGGACAAAAAATTATAAAAATACGCATAAGGAAATGAAGTTTATTCTCCCTACATATTTAAACCATTTTGCTTAAGAATTTATATATATTTAATCTTTCCTATACCAAAAATAAAATAAAATACTTAAAGAGATGCAAGTACATGTTGGTCTCTAAAAGTTTATATTTTAATTTTCTTTTCAAAGGTATAGTAATTTAGCATTTAATCTTTTGTTAATTGCCGCCTTTAATTTTATAATTAATTTTATTTGCAAAAGCTTATTTATAAGTTGTGATTTTTCCATCATGCAGGTGAATTAAATTTATATTTTAGCCTTCCCTTTTGGGTGGTTTTTTCTCCTTTGGCTTTACAATTAGATTAGGAGGAACCTTTACCTGTACAACAAGCAAACTTCAACCAACAATCTTCCTTTTCTTTCTTTTTATTCTTCAAAGCAAAATTCAATTATCAAGATTGCAATTTACCACTCATTTTACTGAGAAGCGGATTCAAAATTTAAAATTAATGTATTCGTCTTTTAAGATTTCTTAACATATAGTTATTTATTATATTATTTTGGAGGAAAAATCTTTTTGGCCCAAAAATTTGGCTAGAATTTGGCCAGCCATAATGATATTTTATTTATGTTATTTTACTTTTTAAAACATTTTTACCCTTCTAACTTTAATACCTTTTAACTAAAAAATGGAAAAAATATCAATTTATTTTTAAATTAATTTTTTTTAAAAAAAAAAATTTCTGGTCAAATTTTGGCCAAATTTTTTGGCCATTTAGCACTTCCCTATTTTGGATGTCCAACAATATTTGTCCATTTTATGAAATCAATGAATAATTTTACACTTGGTTCCTAATTTACCCTTATCATTTATTATAGTCATTTGTCTATTACATTTTTCAAGACGTTGTATTTATTATATTCAAAAAATGATATAGTAAAATTATCCTTCTATTTATAGTTTTTTAAGAAGTGTGCAAAGTCAATAATAAACAAATATTATTGGACAAAAAAGTACTCATAAAATATTGTTTGTAATTCATCTCTAAATAAAATATGCCACAACTTTTTTTCGTTTAGCTAGATAAGTTGTCAGTGTATATAGAATTAATGAAGAGAAGAAAAACAGTTTAGTCATAATTGCAAAGACCAAAATTAACTAATTCCCCACATTTACTGCCATTTAATATATTGATAAAAAGTCATTTTTACTTGATCTATGGTTTCACACCACATGGTTGTTGTACTTTGCTTTTAGAAACTCTATCCAGGCTAATATATAAAGAAATTGAGTTCACAAATTTCTTAATACAAATATAAAGTTTAGACAAAGACTATTGAATTTATCTGAACCCATAGATTACACGCTGAATTCGTCTTTTTAGATTTATACGTTATCTTTTATAGATTAAGGGAGCCTAATGTACTAAGTTTTCACCATGTGTGGAGTTTGAGAAAGAGTCGGATTACAAGAGTATGTTATACATTGTTTTACTTTATTTTTCTTTAAAAGGTTGTTGTTTCTATCGCTAGTACTTATGACCTTCTGATCACATGACAATAATTCTATCGGTTACGTCAAGACTTTCCTTCTACTAAGGATAGAATGAGAGTAAAATAATTAATTTTATCTTTAATTCTTAAAATGATAAAAATTTAAAATAGTTAATTTTAGAAATTACGATAGATAATTTAAGATGGAGAAAATAGGTGCAACTATTGTCAAAATTTTGAACTTACCATCCCAAACAGGCAAACAGTTTATATTTGTGACAAATTACAAAATTAAAGTTCCAACTGCATTATTAATTAATAAGCAGAATATATGAGTCAACTACAATTACCAAACCCCTCTATTTGGAACTAATATTCAGTATTAGATTACCATCCAGAGGAAAAAAAAGTTACTCGAAGCACATGGTGCAATACTTTCATGTTTTGTTTTATATCACTTCTTCCGTTTTATACTACTTGTTTCATGTTAATTTGATAATTTTTTAAAAAATAAAAAAAATATAGGTATATTTTAATGAGCTAATTTTATTTATGATATTTTAGAACTCTAAATTTGACTATTACTATTTTATGCAGTTATTTAATGAATATTAAGGTAATTTGAAAAAAAAAAAAAAACTCTCTTAATTTGTTAAAATGAACAAATAAATAAAATATCTATTTTTAATATAGGGTTCAAGTAAAAATGAAACAAAGGTTTGGCTATACTGATTTGCATAAGCATCTATGTTTTTTTATAACAATATTTTATAGCAATTAAAAGTACCCAAACAAATAACATTATTATAAAGAGGTTTAACTATACTGATTTTCATAAATTAATGTTAACCCCCTACCCCCACGTCCCACAAATTTTCATATTACAATATTTGAAAACACAACCAAAACTACAAAAATCCATAAAGTTGAGAAGAATTTGGTAAAATAAAGTTGTAATTAAATGACTCATTCTTCAAAGTTTTTTCTTTTCGTTTTCCATATGGTGTTCGGAGTTCACATTGGAGCCCCGATTAAATTTAGATTGCGTACTGCAAGACTCATTCGCGGATGACACTCCCAATATAATTATTTTCATACCCAAAATTCGAACCTGAAATCTCTAGTTAAGAGTGAACCAATTTCACTGCTACACCACAACCCATATTGGTTATTCTTCAAAGTTCAAACCCCTTAGCAAATGCTTATAAATACATGAGAGAGAGAGAGAGACCATTGTTGAAAGCACAAGTAGTACTTGTTTGAAAGAAAATAAATTGAAACTTTACTCTTATAACTAATAATATAACCTTAGCTTGTAACGTTTTTTTAAAGGTAATTCTCAAAAATTACCTTAAAAAAAACATACAGCAATTCTTCTGTCTTTGCAAAGGTATGTATTTTTTCTTCTTGTTTTTATTTGGTTTCATTATGTTATATTCTTGTGTAAAAACCGCGAATTTAAGTTATACACACCGATAATATTAAGATTTTTTCTCCATTATTTTTCTATATGTTTCTTCACTACTATATTTTTCGTTCTTACTGATTTTAAATTAAGCTACCTACACATTATCCTCCGCATACCCTACTTATGAAATTATACTGAATATGTAATATGTTATAATTGTATAGTAAATTTTATCTTGTGATAGTGAAAAGGTTACATTTTTTAAATCAAAAGATTTATCTGTAATTATTTATAAGTGTTCTGATTCTGTAATTATTTTTTTTATGCCGTCAATGCATATAAATTAAAAATATATATGTGACATGAACTTACTAATTAATGTTTGTCTTTTGCAGGAAAGAAAAAAGTTGGAAAATAATGAAGAAAGTTTGGTGGAAAAGAAAATGGAGTTATTTTCTTGGATTGTTGGGAATTTTTCTTCAGTTATTTTTGCTAATTAATGAATGTGCAGCAACAAGGTATTGTTCTCTTCTTTATATTAAATATGGTTTTTTATTATATTGCTCGAATTCTTTAAAAATATTAATTAGTTAATGTTGAATTTTCAAAAGTAGTACTGTATTTTTTTTTAAAGATTGCAACAATATCTTTAAAAAGTTATTATGAGCATAATATCAGACTCTGATTATTTTTGTTATTTTCTCTGTTCTGTCAATTTATGAAATAGAGTTCTTGGATTTTGTTTGAGAATCTAGAGAACTGGAACTGTTCCTTTTTTGTTTTTGGTTTGTCTGCTTTTTTTCTATTCAAAGTAGTGTTGTTTCTTTTTTTTTGTTTTTGTTTGTTTGTTTGGAGTTTGATATTGAATCTGACTAATTTGAATTTATAACGAAGTTGGTAGTAAAAGAATTATTTATAAACCAATTAGAAACAATCACTTACAATAATCAGTCTATCTATGCAATATTGTAGAGAAATGTTTGATTTTATGTGTCTGCTCAACAGTTCCGAAATAACAAGATGAGTGAATGAAGGCGTTGTAAGCAGTGGTGTTATAAGAGTCATCTAAAAAAAAGTATTTTTTCATATTTAAAGATCGAATTCAATACATCTGATAGTAACGTCAAAATATTTACAAAAAATATACATTTTTATTATTTGATATGTCATTTATAACAATAATAAAGGAAAAAATATTTTTATTATGATCCGCTTTTTAATTCATTCCAGTCCAAATAACTTTTGATTGGTCAATTAATCGCCCATTTATTAATTCAATCTATTTTAACTTTTCTATATTTCATTCAACCCGACTATTTGACGTCTTTATTCATTATCGTTAGTGATTTCTCTTTCATGAATCGAATCAAAATTTATTTTTTAAAAGGATAAATAAGTAGTCACCGCTCAATCATAACACAACCCCCACTTTAGGACATTCTAAGTTCCAAGACACACAAAATGTCTCCTTTTTGGTACCTTAATTGATGGGCGCATGACTTAGTTTTCTTGTGGTTAGGGAAAGGTATGTATGTTCTCCTTTACCAAATAAAAATAATGTTACACTAGTGCTATATATTTTATTTTATTTTTTACTCCTAGAGGTCGTTTTGTATGTAGAATAAAGTGGAATATTTCATAATGGAAAAATCTTTTTGGCCAGGAAAATTTGGTCAGAATGATATTTTTTTAATGTTATTTTACCTTTTAAAATATTTTTATCCTTTTAACTAAAAAATGAAAAAAAGATCATTTTATTTTAAAATTAAAAAAATATTATAATTTTTTTAATTTTCTGACCAAATTCTGGTCAAATTTTCTGGCCATTTAGCACTTCCCTTTCAAAATTATGATTAAAATTAAGATTATACTATGTTTAGTTGAAGGTTTAGTCTAGGATAAGTTTATATTTTCAATCCAATAGAGTGTAAATAAAAAAATACTTTCCCCCATAACAAATATAATCACGATGACTTTAGTTCTGAAAATCCCATCTAACTCGACTTTTTTTAGGTATAATACACAAATGTGTTCTTTTACTTGACCTCATTTTACATATATGTCCTCCAAGTTTTGATGTACACAAATAGACACTTAAATTTGTATAAAGTTGATTAAGTAGACACATGAGTCCTACATGACATAATATACGTAGGACACAAATTGATATGTAGAATGTTACGTAAGACGCGTGTCTATTTATTCAATTTTATACAAGTTTAAGTGTTTACTTGAGTACATCTAAAATTAAAGAGTATAAATGTGAGATGAAACCAAGTTAAATGACATATTTATGTATGAGTAATGCTAAATGGCCAGAATTTGGCAAGAAATTTAAAAAAATTATAATATTTTTTTTATTTTAAAATAAATTGATCTTTTTACCATTCGTTAATTAAAATGTATTAAATTTAAAAGGATAAAAATATTCAAAAAGGTAAAATAACATAAGTAAAATACTATTCTGGCCAAATTATTGGGAAATTTTCTGGCAAAAAGAATTTTTCCTTTATGTATTATGCCTTTTTTATTCCACCTCCTAAATGAGATAAATTAATCTCAAAATTATAAAATTATAATTTCAAAATAACTTTGTCCATAAATCAAAAGAACTAAATGCTTTGTAGGTTTAAAGTGATTAGGTTCTACCATAATTAACCTATTAAAAATTTATCCCCTACACTTTTTCCCAATAAAAAAGAACATTAGAAAAAACAAACATAAAATTAGTGGCTCTAGATTAGGAGGCTAATTTAAAAGTTATTAAATATGTTGTTTTACTAAAGCACAAAAGTGAGGAGACAACAGCTCACTTGGTCCACAATAATGTTGTTTTAGTTTCAGCTCGATTTATAATTTACCTATCTTTTACACCTAATTAATAATTTCAAAGAGTACTTTCCTCTTTCCACCTCCAAGTACAAACGATTTTGAATAAAAAGGGTACCTTGTACTTAAAATCAATATTATCGAGTAGATAAAAATATATAGAGGTGCGAGATAAGCAATTTGACAAAATAGTCTTGTAACTCTAGGAGAAAAGTGCCTCCTTACAAAGGGGATTGAATTAACCAGAATCAAATAAGTGATAAAATAACCTTATAAATTTGAGTTTTTTTTTTTAAGATATTAATATATTCATCCTATTTATCCCTCTCCAATAAATAAAATTTCCCTACTTAATTAATATTGAAGAGAGGTAAAAAATTATTTTAGTCAAATATTTCACATGTTTTTTTTTTTAATTTGTTTTTTTCAGGAGAATTGTTGAGAAGAATATCCCATTGGATTTGCAAACCTATCCTCCAGTGCAATTACTTAGACTAAATAAACACGTAAGAACCCCTACAATATTTTTAATCAATGATATATCTATCTAAACTTAAAGGTGATCGGTTTAAAGTGACTATTATTTTGAATCAGTTATTTTTAATAAGCATGATAACTTTTTTTTTATAGTACCAATATTCTTTTGTCCCTTTTGCAGGTGTTGGTGGATAATGGCCTATTCAACATCACATTTTCTGTTCCTGATGGAATGGTTATTAATATACAATACAATGGCATTGATAATTTGTTGGAAAATAAAAATAAAGAAAATAATAGAGGGTATTGGGATATTGTTTGGAATAAAGCAGAAAAACAAGGGGACATTTTTGACAAGTAAGGTTTTTTTTTTCTTCCTGAATTTCTAATTAGGATAATAGTATTTTCGGTCCCTTAGTTATTGATAAATTATGATTTCGATTCTGATAAAATAAGATTAAGTGCATTTGACTTTTAATTCTGATGAAATAAGTAAATATGGTTTATTTAGATTTTTAAAAAAAGAACAATTTCAACCCTAATTGAGCTATAACGACTTAGCATAAAACGAAATAACTAGATTGTGTTAATAATTTGATAAATTTGTGAAGATTCACTAGCACAATTGCACAGGGATAAAATTTGAATATTTCAATCACTTAAATGTTAAATGTGCTTAAATAGATATCACAAAGATCAAATAATATTTGAGGGGTTAAAAGTGCATGTTTATCCTATTTTTAATTATTTTTTTTTGCATTTTATGACATATTGTAGACTTGAAGGGACAAAGTTTGAAGTTATATTGCAAGATGAAAATCAAGTAGAGCTTTCATTCACAAGGATTTGGAAGACATTAAATTCCTCAAGTCTTTCTATGAATATTGACAAAAGGTGAAGTGTAAGTCTTTAATCCTTGCATTAATTACCACTAATATATTTACTCAAAAAACAAATATATTAAGGTTTGATCATTTTACTACATACTTCTTGATTCAAATAACTATGATATTATTTACTTCGCGTCTTATTTCACAAATTTTATAAGTACCATTTGTTACGTAACTTTATCCCTAATTTAATGTCAGAAAAATGATTTAGCAAAGTTTTAATTACGTACCAAATTAATAAAATGTTTTGATGCTAAATGCAAGATATTAAAAAATATATATTATATGAAATTAAGTTTTTTCTTTGACTAATATTTAGTTTAATTCTTGTAGGTTTATAATTCATAGGGGGAGTAGTGGCTTTTATTCCTATGCAATTTTTGAGCGTTTGGAAGGATGGCCAGATATAGATGTCTATCAAGGAAGAATGGTCTTCAAGCTTAATGAAAAGCTGTAAGTAACACACCCACCCCACACATACATATGTGTATATATATTCTAGTTATCAACTCGATCGAGTTTTTGAGCATGACAATTGCAAGTAAATATTCGAGGATATAACAAGAAGGGTGATATTTTTTTGTCTTAATGGGGAATTCTGTACATATTTGTTTACGTACGAGAGTGTGTATATATACAGGAGAATGTTTATATATCAAAAATCTATTGAATGGATTAACGCATGAATAATTGAGAAAGAAAAAAGTAATAGAGCAAAAGAAATATATCCCTACAACTATTTACTTGCGTCTGGATATATTATCTACACCACATACGTACGTTTAGTGTGCGGTTTTTTTTTGGAACCTTGGATGAATGAGGATGCTTTGTACACCAAATTGTGTTTTTTTTGGACAGGTTCTCTTATATGGCTATTTCAGATGAAAGGCAGAGGATAATGCCCACGGCCCAAGATCGAGAAATGGGCCGACAGCTTGACTACAAAGAAGCTGTACTTCTTACAGGCCCATCTACTTCTTTCCTCAAAGGAGAGGTACATTTCATCATAACAAATTGAGTTTCTAAGGTTGAAAAATACATTAAGAATTGAGTGACATAATTTAAGTGATAGGAACAATCTAATGTTATCTCTAAGATTGATATGATATGTCCAAACATGTCCAAAAGAGTTGGGCTATATTTGCACAATTTATAAAAGTAGTAGACACAAAATTTAAATAATAGCCTAAAGGGGACATTTGCGTAAATCGACCGTTATGATGAATATTCTGAATTTAATTGATTAATCATGCAAATATCAGCTATTTCTATTATTTTTTAAATTTCAAATTTTATTTACTCTTTTTTTTATTTTAAAAAAAATGTATTCAGGTGGATGATAAATATCAATACTCTGTTGAAAACAAGGATAATAGGATCCATGGGTGGATAAGCCCAAGCCTAAAAACTGGATTTTGGATGATTACACCAAGTAGTGAGTTCCAAACAGGTGGGCCTGTTAAACAAGACCTCACTTCTCACACCGGCCCAATAACATTATCGGTGAGTATATCATAGTTTTTATATAATTCCATCGCTCGTATGAATATTTTATTTGGATGATTATGGTGGAAATGAGAAATTATTAAGGTAATTTGACACGAACATTTTATTTTTTACATATATATAACAGATGTTCTTCAGTACACATTATGCCGGGGAGATTATAGGGCTCAGATTTCGAAATGGAGAGCCATGGAAGAAAGTTTTTGGACCTGTTTTTATTTACTTAAACTCTGTTTCATCAGATGATGAAGGCATTCTAACACTATGGACAGATGCAAAAGAACAGGTACTAAATTAATTTATGTACACAATATTCCAAGAAAAATAGAACAATAAGGTCTTTTTATTTTTTAATTAGCGGTCTCGAATTTAATTAATACAGATGTTAATCGAAACCGAAAATTGGCCGTATGAGTTCCCTCTTTCACAAGATTTCGTTGGAGCTGATCAACGGGGTATTGTAAGTGGCAGATTACTCGTTAACGATAGGTACATTAATTTAATTACTATTTTTATGTACTAGTGTATAAGACTTTCGGTAATCTGCATTTTTTGTGCTTTGGTTATCCCATTATTTTATTGTCGTTATTGTTCTTTCATCTATTCGTTGTGTATTGTTCTCCATTTCACATTATTTGTTAGTGCTCTTATTTCTGTATTCCATTTTTCAAACTGCTTGAAAATGTTTTATTTTAAGTCGTGGGTCTTTTAAGAATAACTTGTTTATCTCTACGAGATATGGATAAGATCTGCGTACATTCTATTTTCCTCAAACTCACTAGTGGAATTACGCTGGGTTTGTTGTTGTTGTTAGTGTATACCGATCCTTCCTCAAACATGTATAGTGAAACTTTGGTGCACCAAACTGCCTTTTTCAGTATATAAGAAATTGAATGATTTTTATTTCACTTAGTAACAACTTACTAATTTCTTGTTGTAGCTACATGAGTAAAACACTTATCACTCCAAATTCAACTTTCATTGGGTTGGCTGCACCTGGAGATGTTGGATCATGGCAAATTGAAAATAAGGTTTGTGTTTTTGTGGTTTACTTTGTGTTTTGAAATTGAGTTTATTAAATGGGCGGATAAAATTGAATTTAGACTAATCAAAATGAGTTGATTGTTTATTTACTCACCCAAATATTAATTGGGATGAGATAAGTTGGGTCAAAATGTGCTAAACGGTGGCTAAACGATCGATCTCTTTATTTTTGTATAATATGTTCAGACCTTATAAAGTTTCTTTTAATTTATTATGACTATATACAACATATTAAATAAAAAAAAATACATAAATATTTTGATAAAATTTATTATGAGTTATTTTTGAACTTCACATTTAACACAAAATCGGTACAATTTTTAGATGAGTTATATCGAATGTGTCAAAATAAACACTCAATTATCATGTTTGAACTTGAATAGATTGGGCGAGTCAAGTTATCATGGGTAATTTATTACCCCGAATTTTGGTATATGATTTTTGTATATTATTTTTCAGGGTTATCAATTTTGGACTCAAACCGATAATGAGGGATATTTCTTGATTAACAATATCATCCCTGGAAATTATAGCTTGTACGCTTGGGTCCCTGGATTTATTGGTGATTACAAATACATGGACTACATCAACATAACCCCAGGCATGGATACATTTTATATTTCTTTAACGTGCCAGTATTTCTCTATTAGTCTGTTCGACTTTAGAAAAAAAACATATTTCTATATTCAAAAAATAATTTAAACTTTAATCTTTCATTTTTACCCATAATAACATATTTCCACGGCCACAAATCTTTGTCCTAAAAATTCATATTAATTTCTTTCTTAAATTCTGTAACATTACTATATAGATGCAAATGTAACATGTCTCCTATGGGTTCAATCGAACTCAACATAGAGTATGCATATACAAATTTCACTACAATTTCAACGAATATTAAATTAATTACAAACGTAAATCATAACTTCCTATGTGTAATAGGAACAATGGTAAAATTATAAAGGTCGTATTCTTAAATTTAAATTCTGAATCCGTCTCTGTAAAAATATACAGGATCAAGAACTAGGTTACACACTCTTGTGTATTACCCTCCAAGAAATGGTCCAACATTGTGGGAAATAGGCATTCCAGATAGAACTGCTGCAGAATTCTTCATCCCAAATCCACAACCAAAACTCCAAAACCAATTATACATTGCACATTATGAAGAAAAGTAAGTCAATTTCATCATGCAGTATATTTATTTTTTCGTAACGAAAAAATCACTCAACTTTACCTAAGTACCACGCAAGTCACTTTACTATTTTTGTATTTATTTTTTCAGGTTTAGGCAATATGGATTATGGGATCGTTATACAGAAATATATCCTAATAATGATTTGGTCTACACTGTTGGATCAAGCAACTATCAAACAGATTGGTACTTTGCTCATGTGAATAGATATATTTACAAGTATGTTCACAAACATCCTTTACCTTTTAGCTTGTTTACATAGTATACACTGACAGCGTAAATAATTTTTATACGTAATTCAATATATCGTAGTAGGTTGTCTGTCCACTCGGGAATTAACAAGTTTTTAATAGTATTACTATTTACTAATTAATTCAAGTTATTATGATCACTAGTTATCTGTGATTAACTGAGGACATGATCATTGATAGGTGGGCGTGAAAGTCAAGTATTATTGTAGAACTTTAGTAGGTTGGTGAGCGTATTTCTTTTCCATACCAAACTAGCTAGGAGTATTAGTATTATTTTTAAGTTGCTTATCCTTAGGTCTTGAGTACTATCTCATTGTGTTTTTCACTTCACTTTTTATCTTGTTGTTGTTACTGTGTGTTGCGTTATTAATCTCTCCTTGATGAGTCTAGAGTCTATCATTAGTAGTCTCCCAACCATCACAAGATAGGAATAAAATTTGTCTCCTTTTGAGAGACTCCATTGGTAAGATTATACTACGTACCTGATTCTAATTCTTTTTGCCAAAAAAGGGATGACGGGGACAAAACATATATACCAACTACATGGCAAATTGTGTTTGATCTTCAAGAAGTAAAGGATTTCTCAAATTATACTCTTCAACTAGCATTAGCATCAACAAATGAAGCTGAATTACAAGTATGGACTAAATTATTTTCACATTTTTCTTAATTTGTATACTAGTATATTCCTCATGTATACATTGTATTTTTTTCGATTAATTAACTGCGCGTTTCAATTGTTATAGATCCGAATTAACGATCAAAATCCAGAGCATGCACCTCATTTTACGACAGGGTCGATAGGCAAGGATAACGCAATTGCAAGACATGGAATTCATGGATTATATCGAATGTATAGTATAGATGTACCTAGTGATCTTCTAGCTATTGGAAGTAATACTATGTTTCTTAAGCAAAATAGAGGTTCGAGCTCTTGGAGTGGACTCATGTATGATTATATTCGTCTCGAAGGACCCCCCACAAATGATTAAATAATTCAAGTTGGTGGATTATTGCATAAAAGGTAATTGGGGGATGCTGATACAATTACAATAGAGAAATATACAAACTGCAGTCTCCACAACAAACAAAATTATTGCTATGAAGCACAATTATCAAAATTATAGCTATAGAGCCTTATCATGTCTTTGCTATTTTTGAAATTTTCTCTTTATTAAATCATATGGGCCAATGGTTCAAAGTTTGTTAATTATTTGGTACAAGAATTGAAAAAATATTTAACAATTTTTTCCGTTATTTCCTCAACTTATTTTTGAGGATATTGGGGTTGACAAACAACGTAAGACATTATTCCTACTAATTTAATAATTTTTAGACTTGTAGTTTAACTTCTCTATTGTAATTTATTTAAACTTTAAAGTACTAAAATTGAATTCCTACTTGTAACGATGCATATTATTATTAAAAAAATATATCTTTTTTAACTAAATAAATAAATAAATTGAATTCCTGTTGTATTTAGTTCTCCGAAAAAAATTCTTCTAATTTTCCATGCTTTTCTTCTAATTTTCCTTGCCTAACGTTATTGTAGTAGCACGGTCTGAATTCCATTTAATTTAGCCAAAAAAAATTTGGATTTTACCGAAGATTATTAGTTTTATTAGATTTAAAAAAATTGGATTTTACTTAAAATCTTGGTCTCGTGAGATCATTTTTTAATTAATTAATTATTATTTTCTGGAGAAAGACCAACCTCGCCATCTCAAAATTTTAAATTACACAATTATAAAATGTATCAGAATCAAACCCCTATAGTATATGTTAATTATGTCTTAAATTTTTCCATTGTATATTTTAGGAAACTATAATTCTTATTAGTTTAGGAAACCTTTGTCTTAATGGATTTGGAAAATTAAGTAATATATTATCTTTATAGGATTGATAAAACCTTTTCCTTATAGATTTGGAACTACTTGGGATCTATATATAGGGTATGTAGTTGACGATGTAAAACTTGTTTTCTTTCTCTCATAGTGAAAAACTCTCTTTGCTTTTGCTGTAAGGAGCCGAACCTCATTAAATCATTGCATTGTTTTTCTTCTCTATTTTCTTTGTTTGTGATTGTGTGCTAGTTAATCCACGATATTTTCGCAATAGTATACGATACATTCCTATCAGAATATCATAAGTGCTTGTTGGTTTAAGACTTTGATTTTTTTTTCCAAGGTCATTTTTTTAATATATATATATATATTATTTAGTATTGTACGTTTTTGTCAATCATCAACGCGAATACCTTAATTAATATTCTAGTTTCGATGAAATACGTTTTCTTATTGATTTCCACTACTATATATTATCTTACCTAAGCCTAAAAGGTTAATAATTTCCACTCAATAGTTAACAAAAGTAAAAGTTAATTAAGGGAGTATTGAATTAGATTCAGAATATTTCACTGCTCTAATCCGTTGCGTGACATGTTAATATACTTTTATTTACTTAATTATATATTTAACGTCTTTAATGTTGATAGTTGCTCTCTTGCAGTGTTTTATGATGGGAAAGATGATGAAAGGAATTTTATTTTGGTTTACAATTATAGTACAACTTTTCTCGATTGTTACTTCGAGGAGGACGATGCATCATGCAAGGTACTACTATACTACTAGTTTATACGAATGTAAACTGAAATAATTCAAATATATATATATATATATATATATATATATATATTTGTTGATGATTTTTTTTATTTGTCTAATTATTATAGGCATACCCGAGTAAATCATAGACATGATGAGATGATGCATCCCCCTCCAGTCACACATAGACATGTTGATATGATGCATCCTCCTCCAGTCACACTGCACATCTCAAATCAATACGTAAGGATTACACTAAATATATTGTCATCGTTATAATTATTTAATTACGAATAATGTTATGTGAGTGATGACTTATATATTATGATATTATTATTGTTATTAGGTGGTGATAGATAATGGCATTGTTCAACTTACTCTAACAAATCCAACTGGACATATTTCTGGGATAAGTTACAATGGAATTGATAATCTACTGGAAAAAAGCGATCTAGAAGTAAGGAGAGGGTAAGTACTTTTATTTAAAATTTCTATTCTTTTCACTACAATAATAAAGTATAATTTAGGGTAGGATAATAATATAAAGTTACAAAGTTAGGATAATTATATTTGAATTCCAATTGTATTTAATAATTTTTATTTAATTTTTTTTCCAAATGCAGATATTGGGATGTCATGTGGAAACTTCCAAAAGACCAGGGTGGCACTTTTGATACGTAAGTACTCTAAATTTTATGTTAATATATGAAAAACTATATAGTTTTGCTTTTTTATACTACATACATAAATATGTTGTGTGCTTTATTATTAATTAATTATGTATGTAAAAAAAATATTTATTTCAGGTTTTTCATGAAAAAATTCAAAGTTATATCACAAGATGATAATAAAGTTGAAGTTTCTTTTACAAAAACGTGGAGTTCCAGTGCAGACCATGATCTTCCTCTAAACATCGACAAAAGGTGAGTTTTTTTTTTTCCATATATATATATATATATAAGGTTAATAGCAGTTTTTATCGCTCAAATATTGATAAATTCTAATTTTAGTTTCTGCAATATCTAATTAAGCATGTTTAACCTTCAATTACTTGAAATGTTCACTTTTAATCACTTTTGCATATGAACATTCACAAGTTTTCAAAATTATTAACAGCTATGCCGTTAAATTACTCATGTGTTATGTTAAATTTGTATTGTTACTTTATATTTAAGGGTAATATAATGTAATATGCTCCTAAAATTGTCCAAATATAATATATTTCCTACATAAATGAACCATTTATACACATTTTAATTGTTGATGGTTACATGTATATTTTGTCATTTATCACTCCGACTAAAATTTGTATTTATCAATAACTGAGAGATCAGAACTATTATTTTCCATATATTATTATATCAATACTGTGAGTTTGTGAATGTCAACTAATTAAGTATCGTAAGTAAATTGTTGCTATTTTTTTGTTTTGTAATTTAAAATAAATATATGTTAATTTTTTCATGAACAATATTATAAAATGCAGGTTTGTGATGCTAAGAGGAAATTCAGGATTTTATTCCTATGGAAAATTTGAACATTCAGAGGGAATGCCTGCACTTAGAGTAGATGAAGCAAGAATTGCAATCAAGCTCAGTCAAAACTTGTAAGATTTATATATTGAAAAGACATAAAATCCCCCCTGAACTTGGCACGAAAACTTACTTTAGTACTTAAACTACACGGCTGTTTATATACCCCCTTAACATCTTTTAAGTGATTAAAACACCCCCTAAGGGATGATGTGGCAGAGAGAATGAGTGCACTCTCCTGAAAGTGCGTGAAAAAAGAGAAAAAAAAAACGTAATTTTAAAAAACCCTACAGATGGCCTTTTTTTATTGGCCAATATATAACAAATTATTTAAATAGTTTTTTTATATATATTAAGTCTTTCAAATATGTAAATTTTCTTTATTAAGAGGTAAATGAAATTAGTGGGTCCCCTTTTTATTTTCTTTAATTTTTTTTATTTTTATTTGGTTGTCTTTTTCAATACACATTTTTCTCCATTAAAACATTTCTTCCTCCATCTTCTTCCCCACCTCTATCCACTATTTTCATTCCACTAATCTTTAACTAATCCGTAAAATTCAATAGCAATGTCATTTTATTGACGTCGATTTCACTCTATTATTTGTATCGATTTGGCAAATGTAAACTTTCTTAAATTTTGAGCGACCCATTTTGATTTTTAGATCATTCAAACATTTCTCATAAAATTTATATTTTTTTGGATCAACTTTCTTATGCAATCTTCATTTCTTATTTGAGTTGTCAAGAAAAAATTGGCATTCAAAAAAATCCATTCTCCAAGAGGGTAAATTCGTTGGGAGGGTTCGAAGAAGATAATGTGAATTTCTTCTTTAAAGTGACTTAAAAAATTGTTGAATAGTGAAGAAGAAGAAAAGAAACTATTGAAGGTTGGAATAATGGTGAACAACAAGGAAGAAGAAAGAGAGGGGGTGGGGGTGGGGGTATGCATTTATAAATTAATTAATTGATATAATTAATTTTAAAAAGTGTTTAAGAAAAAATAGTGAATAAGTAAAAAAGAAATAAAGATTAATGACATGGTGCCTACATGATTATGATGTGGCGCTTACGTGGCAGGTGAGAGTGGTGTTATAGTCTCAGGGTGGAAAAAAATTACTTCAAAGATCTTAAGGGGGTATTTAAACGCCTGTATAGTTTAAGTACTAAAGTAAGTTATCTGACCAAGTTCAGATTTTTTTTTATGTATTTTCCCATTTATATATATGCATACTATAATTTCTCGATTAATGATGTTCAACTGATTATTATATATCTGTTGTTGCTGGTAGCTTCGCCCTTGCTCTTTAACCTCGAGTTGTATCTAAATAGTAGATATTTTGGTGAATTAATGAATTATTTGCTATTATTTATTTTTATTTCAAGTAAACTGTTATAATTTTGGTGAATTAATGAATTATTTGCTATATTATTTAGGTTCCACTACATGGCTGTATCAGATGATAGGCAAAGGGTAATGCCTACTAATCAAGATATATCCCATGGAAAAGTCCTTGGCTATAAAGAAGCTACTCAAATAACACATCCATCCAACTCTCCATTCAACTATGAGGTAATTATTATTATTAATTAAAGGATTTAATTTTCTCCATAATTACATTTAATAATTAGTGTTGATAACTTTACATGTATTTAGGTTGATGACAAGTACCAATTTTCTTCTGATAACAAAGATATCAAAGTACATGGATGGATTTGTAATAATCCACATGTAGGTTTTTGGGTGATTACACCAACTAATGAATATACATGTGGTGGACCAATGAAACAAGATCTTACTTCTCATTCTGGTCCCACCTCTCTAGCTGTAAGTAATTTTACGTATTATGTGTTTCAATTTACGTGACACATTTTTCTTTAATTCTTAATATATATACATACTTTTTTTTTTTGCAGACATTTTTTAGTGGCCATTATATAGGTCCACAATTAGGAGTGGATCTACAAGATGGAGAATCATGGAAAAAAGTATTTGGTCCTGTTTTCTTTTATCTCAACTCAGATTCTGGTAATAACCATCAAACACTTTGGGAGGATGCTAAAAGACAGGTAATTTAATCATCATATTCAACTCTCGTAAGTCGTAATGTATGAACGTGGATTTAGAATCTAAACGTTATAGGTCCTAAAGTTTATTATACGTACGTATTTAAACAAATATAATAAGGTATGAATTAAAGTTACAAAATTCTGCTGTATTTGTCTAGTAACATGTTGATGTGTGAGATCATCTGATCGAACACCATTTTTATTTATTTCATTATGTATCTTTGATGAATACAAACTAACATATATATATAAAATGAAATTTTATTCATTTGCAGATGTTTGAAGAAACTAAAAAATGGCCATATGATTTCCCACAATCAAAAGAATATCTCAAAGCCAATGAACGGGCCACAGTTAGCGGTCGATTATTGGTCAACGACAGGTATAATAATGCTCTTAACGTATTAAAAATGACTTATATTTGCTCTTTTTTCATCTATTGAATAATAATTTTCCGATTTTAAAAATACCCTTCTTTCACTTATTAAACCGAATATTTTGTGATTTTGGGTTAGGTACATAAGTGAAGATCCTTTTTATGCAAAATCTGCATATGTTGGATTGGCCCTGCCTGGAGATGTTGGATCATGGCAAACTGAGACCAAGGTATTAAGTCGCGCACGTTCATTTTATATGACATTTTTTTAGGTTCTTAAAAAAGATCGATAACTTATATTTAAAAATAGTTTAATTTTAAATTTCTCATTTTTACAATTTTATAGCCATACAAAGGTCAAAAGTGTGTCTTTCTTTAATTTTATGTCTGATCAAATAAGTTCACATAAATGTAATGATCAATGAAGTAATCTTTATATAAATGTTAAGATTAAAGTTGTTGTGTTTTTAACTTTTATTTTTTGCTTAGGGTTATCAATTTTGGACTCAAACAGATGAGTCTGGATATTTCAAGATTAATGGAGTTATACCCGGAACTTATAACTTGTACTCATGGGTCCCTGGAGTTATTGGAGATTACAAATACAACCTTAACTTTACCATCACTCAAGGTTCTTTCTCTTTTCTTTTTCTTTTCCTTTTTCTCAATAATAAATGAGCAGTCTGGTCTGGTACACAAAACATTCTGACATTCTCACACGAATCATGTAAAGGTCCGGTTGATGTGGAGTTGTAGACAATCTGCCCTGATATTTCACTGTTCAAACCTGTGACCTATATGTCACACGAAAATAAAATTTTCAATAATAAATTTATTAATTTTGTGGTTGCAGGAAGTGAATATAATCTAGGTGACCTAGTTTATAATCCTCCAAGAAATGGTCCAACTCTATGGGAAATTGGAATTCCTGATAGAACTGCTGCTGAATTTTTTGTGCCTGATCCATTGCCTAGCCTCACCAACCATGTATTCATCAACACTACACATAGGTAAGTTTTCATTAAACCTAATTCACTTTGTTTTATGGGTTCAACTTCTATATATATTATCGATCGACGACGTAACAAATATGTACATGAATACTTATTGCATGTAAAATAATAAGTGTATAAGAAGACTTATAATCAATACACTAATTAAATATTGCTCAATTTGATATATCTTTTGTTATTTGCAGGTTTAGACAATATGGTTTATGGGATCGTTATACAGATTTATATCCTAATGAAGATTTAGTATACAGAGTTGGTGTTAGTGATTACACAAAAGATTGGTTCTATGCCCATGTAACCAGGTAATTAATTAATTTGCAATAATTGATAAAATTACTGTCACGTGACATTTAGTTCATGAATTCGAGCTGTGAAAACAACCTCTTAGAAATGTAGGATAAAACTGCATATGTGATCCTACGTTTCTCTGAACCATAAGTATAGTAAGACCTTAGTACACCGATCGAGCTGCCATTTAAAAAAAAAAAACGTATTATTGACAATTTTTAATTTTCATTTTTGGGATTTTGCCATTGCAGGAGGACTGTACATAAACAATATATACCAACAACATGGCAAATTTTATTTGATCTTTCAACTGTGGATCCAAGTGGAACTTATACACTACATATAGCATTGGCTTCTGCCACTTCTTCTCATTTGCTAGTAAGTAGCTTAATAAACTCCATTTCTCTAATCTCTAACATACTTTCTCGTCTCAATTTATATGATACATTTTTTTCATTTTAGTCTGTCCTATGATTAATTTGGACTACATATATAGCATTGACACAAGAGAAATCTTGTTACAATGTGTTTATGACTTTTTATGTATAAAACGTTACGTAGCCATAAGATCATTGGACACACTTATAATTTATTAATTGGACTTATTTTAGCCTCTTTGATACCTTATTGTCAGTACATACAAGTTAAATCTTATCGATAAATTGCTTAATCTCTTACTTTTCTCCTAGTCTCTTGTTAAATTATATATAATTGGATATTAATATTATTGTGTTTTTTTGTTTGTTTGAATTTTAGGGAAGAATAAACAACCCAATCATACCAAGGCCAACTTTTCAGACCCCAGGAATTGGACAAAGTAATGCAATAGCAAGACATGGAATTCATGGACTATACTCACTTTTCACTTTTGAAATTCCGGGCTATAATTTACAAATCGGAGAAAATATAATATATTTAACGCAAGCTAGAGGTGGTAGCCCTTTTAACGGAGTAATGTATGATTATATTAGATTCGAAGGACCTCCACAGTAAATATGAGAGATTATACATATTTTTGAGAAAGTTGTAGGGGTACAATTTAATTTATTCATTTGTTATTTATTCTTTTTTTTTATATGTTTGTTTGTCTATTTGAGAAATAAAAGCTCTTGTTATTATAACGTTCTCGTATCATATCAAAAGTTATGAAAACAATTCGTTCATTTATTACTTCGGTTTAATATAATAGCCGATAAACACTAGATAATAAAATCGAGCATCATTTGTTTATATTATTATCATTATATAAATTTCAATAAAAATCTTGATTCTGTCACTATTAAAAAACATAAACGGTTTCCGCTGCATAAACAATATCATTGGGGAAAGTGAGCTTTGTGTCTGCGGTGGTACCCTTAATTAACAACATTTGATTTGTAGATTCCTCAAAAAGAGAGAAATGAAGCAAACACTAGAGATTTGATTTTAAATATTTATTTATAGATCTTACGTGATTGTAAATATGAAATAATTAAGGTTACGTTATATTAGATATCGAATAAAAAAAAGTATTGTAGTATAATGGCATGAAGACGGGGTTATGGAGAGCAAATGCAGACGTCATGCAACTAGGTGAAACACCACAAATGTTTCGTCCTGGATGGCGAAAGTTCAATAGTCGAAAATATTATTACCTTATGCTTTGACTTACGTAGCATGTGGCATGTAAAATCCTATATGAATCAGTAAGGACAACCTTGCAAAACTAAATATTCTTGGCTTCGCCAGAAGCGAAGTAGTGTGAGTAATATAGAACATGAAAATGTAAGTTCCCAAGCAATGAACGAGTTTGAAATTCTACCATAATTTATAAGATATACTGGATCCAAAAGCTAAAATTAGTTATACACTGGTCATAATAGTATGGAAAGTATGGTGAAAACTCTATATATTTGTTGAAAATTCACCGAATATGTACGTATAATAAACTTTAGTTAACTCATAATTTTTAGATCTTGAATCTGCCTTGATCAAAGCGGTTAGAGTTGTGCATTGAGTAATGGTCAGCATTTCTTGTATTTTCCTTCAGTAAGCTTCATCCTCCTCCTAATTAACCAACAAAATATATTGTGTAAATTATACATGGTCAAATAAGAATCAATATGATTGCAAAATTAATGATCTACTTAGGGGTTGTTTAGAGCAAAGATGAAGATTAAGCCAAAATTTAATTTGTTTTGACATACAAGAAAGATTCAATCCCTAGATCAAGATAATCATTATAAAGTTTTAAGAAAATTGTGTGCTTTTTAAAAATAAATACAGGCAGTTTGACTGATGAAATAAGAAATTATATTATAATTTAGAATCAAACAATAAAAGTAATATCCACTAAATAATCATGTTATTTTAAATTTCAACATTATAATTTCATTATTATTGATTTCGAAATAGCTTGTCCACCGATCAAATGACTCCTAAGTGTATTACTAACACTTTATTAATATAACTATTAAAAAATGAACACATTCAAATTTTGCTTATTTAATTAACTCACCTTCTTTTGAGTCATGAAGTGAACAGATTTCTTGTTTGACTTTCCTTGATCTCCATATTTCTTCATTAATTTTTCTCTAACATAAGTCTCATATATAAAAGTAGCTCCTCTAAATTGGGGCAAAACTAACCATGCCACACCAATCAACTTCACATCATACCATATTGGTATCCTAATAATTATCAAAAAAATAATAATTTAAAAATAAAGTTAGTAAATTATTTTCTTAAAATTGTATTTTCACAAAAATAAAAAGAATAAAAAAGAGAGAAACTTAGTTACCAATTAAGAATGGGTTGAAAAAGCATCTCCACAAGTGTAAGAAAAGAATATAGAATCCAATAAGCAAGCCATTGTTCATCATCCAATTTAGATGTACTCTCTATAGCTACTATTGATGCATACCTACACAATATTTGTATATATATGAAAATTCTTAACATATCAAGGCAATCGAAAAAACTAGCATTTTTTGAAGCTTCATACGGTCTTTTATGTTCAGGTGCAGATAGTTTGCATCTTTATAGAGCTTCATAAGGTCTTTATGTTTAAATATAGATAGTTTGCATCTTTATAGACATGTCTATTTCACCAAACTCTCATAAATATAGAATTGATAAAAATAAATAAATAAATTATTACCAAATTTATAACTATATACTTGTGAAAAAGAGATACATATGACACCTTATGCAAATTTCACATCAAAATGAGAAAAAGAAGGTAAAGAACCTTATAAAACATAATACTATTTCTGTATTTCACATAATAGACGTATATTTGGGTTCGATAATAACGTAGCGCGAAGGATAAACGGGAGATGAGAGATTAATTATTTAGAAGAATATTACTACTCACAGAGGATAGATCAACATCATCACAGGCCTGCAATTTTAATACAAAATACAACTTGTCATTTTCAAGAATTTCCCCCAAAAAGTAAAAAATCAGAATGACAAAAATAGGAAATAAAAGATTATAATAATGTTACCCAGCAAGAGTATGAAGACTAGTGATCAAAGTCCACAAATGACCCATAATTTCTCTTCAATTAAATGCTCCAAAAGAAACTTTAGAGACAAAATAAAATAAAATAAACAACTTAAGCAAATAATGAAAAATTATATGATAAAGTAATTTGAGTTGAAGAATTGTATATTTATAGGACTAGGACAAATTGGAATCAGGTTCTTGCTTTAACGTAGTGTCCTAGGTTTAGCACATGACAGATCAACTGAACTTAATTTATTAATTAAGCAATACATTAACTAGATCCAAAGTAAATAACACATCATTACATTGAGTATTTAATTAATACCAAGATCATGAAAATAGTAAAATGAGAGAAGAGATGCTGTCCAAAAGTTCGAAGTTTATGAAATTCTTATCGCCTTTTTTTTTTTTTTTTCTTCTATTTGATATCTGTTACTCGTATCGGTTTGAAGTTTCTGAAATTCTATTGCTCTTTTGATTTTTTCACTTGGTGTCCGATATAAATAACTTTTTTTTTTCTCAAAAATTAAAATCAAAACTTCTGATTAGAAATGGATGTTATCCCAATATCTTAAATTGATATTATATTAATACCTCCATTTACGATCAAATGGTAATAGTATATGAATGGGTTCTTTAAGAAAGTCAAATCAAACTATTATTATACACTAATACTAGTTATAAACTTTATGACCATGAATATTCATCTTGATGATAATTTTCTTGAAAAAACTATGCATTTGTAGCTGTAAAAATGTATAAGCATATTAATAATCATTAGTTAACATTCCTAATTGACATAAAATAGAAATAAAGAAAGCCAAAAAAGAAAAAAAAAGGAAAACTTTAGTATTAGAAATAATAATAAAAAAAATGTAAGTACGAAAACAAAAAAATTGAAAAAAGAAGAAGAATATAACATATTAAAGAATAAAAATGAAATAAAGAGTAAGAGAAAATTACAAAAATAGCCCCTTATGTTGGTGAATTGGTTCAAAATAACCCATAAAGTATGCTCTAAACTATTTTGGTCTTTTAATTACACCAATAATTAATCTTCATTAAATATTTAATGAATCGATAGAAATTATGAAAAAAATTTTAGCAAAAATTTATATTTAAAGGTATAGTTTTTGCTGATTTCTACTAATTTTGGTCATTTTTTAAGAGTTTGATGCAGTTTTTTTAATATAACTTTTAGATGTTTTATATAGTTTTTCAATGTCGTAATTTCTAAGATTTGAGGTAACTTTTTAGTAATTTTAATTTTCTTTTCATGTTTTATCAAATTTAACTAATAAAGTTCGTTAAATATTTGATGAAGAACACAGAGGACCAAAACTGATTTATTTTCAACATTTTCGATACATCCTTTATTTAAGTAAAATAGTACACAAAAAATAATTTAAACAAAACACCTGTCGTCGTCGTCTTCAACTTAACCAGCAGAGCTCCATTTCTCAGCTCCAATGGATCTGTAACACTTAGCTAAATTTTCTCCTCTCTTTCGTACTGTTACATGGAGTTCTCTTCATCTCTGCCGTTGAATTTCCCAATCATACAATGATGCAACTATCAACGGCGTTGCGTTCAGCTCACTCAGTTTCCCTCTTCTTCATCAAATCCATCACTTCTTCTTCTTCTTCCTCCATTAACCAACACCTCCTCTCCGTCCTTTCGAACCCAAATTGGCGAAAACACCCTTCTCTCAACACCCTTATTCCTTCGTTATCCCCTTCTCATTTCTCTTCTTTCCTATCGCAAAACCCAAATCTCAATCCCCACATTGTAATCTCCTTCTTCGATTATTTATCTACCCGAAATACCCCTTTATTCAAACCCAATCCTCAATCTTACGCACCCCTTTTACGCATTTTGATTTCCAATAACCTCTTCCGGGTTGCTGAAAAAACTCGACTTTCCATGTTAAATCTTGCGAAACCCGGGATGATGCTGTTTTCGTGATGGGTTTTGTTCGGGAGATGAGGTGCAGGTTTAAAGTTGATGTTTAGGGTTATAACAAGTTGTTGATGTGTTTATCGAGGTTTGTTATGATTGATGATATGAAATGTGTGTATGATGAGATGTTGAGTGATATGATTAAGCCTGATATTTATACTTTTAATACAATGATTAATGCTTATTGTAAATTGGGTAATGTTATTGAGGCTGAGTTTTATTTGAGTAAGATTTTGCAAGCTGGTTTGAATCCTGATACGCATACGTTTACGTCGTTTGTATTGGGGCATTGTAGGAGAAAGGATGTGGATAGTGCTTTTAAGGTGTTTAAGGAAATGCCTAAGAAGGGTTGTGGAAGGAATGTGGTTTCGTACAACAATTTGATTCACGGGTTGTGTGAAAGGGGGAGGATTGATGAGGCGATGGAATTGTTTTTGGGAATAGGAGATGATGGTTGTTGTCCGAATGTTAGGAGCTATATGATTCTGATTGATGCGTTGTGTGGATTGGATAGGAGGGAAGAAGCGTTGTGTTTGTTTGATGAGATGAAAGAGAAGGGCTGTGAGCCGAATGTTCATACTTATACTGTGCTCATTGATGGCTTGTGTAAAGACTTTAAGCTTGACGAAGCGAGAGGGTTACTGAATGTGATGTTGGAAAAGAAACTAGTTCCGAATGTGGTGACATACAATGCTTTGATTGATGGCTACTGTAAGCAAGGTTTGGTTGATTTCGCGCTAGATGTTTTTGATGTGATGGAATCCAATAATTGTATCCCAAATGTGCGTACATACAATGAATTGATTTCTGGCTTTTGTACGATAAAGAAGGTGCATAAGGCAATGACACTACTTGATAAGATGCTTGAGCGCAAAATGTCTCCTAGTGATGTCACTTTCAACTTGTTAATTCATGGACAGTGTAAAGAGGGTGAAATAGGTAGTGCATTTAGGTTGCTTAAATTGATGGAAGAGAACGATTTGGCTCCTGATGAGTGGACTTATTGTACTCTGGTTGATGGCTTGTGTAAAAGAGGCAGAGTTGAAGAAGCTTCCACCATTTTTAGTTCTATGAAAGAGAAGGGTATAAAGGTTAATGTTGCAATGTACACTGCTCTCATTGACGGATATTGCAAAGCTGAAAAAGCTGATGTTGCTTTGACATTGTTTAAGAAAATGATTGAGGAAGGCTGCTCTCCAAATGCATGCACTTATAATGTGCTAATTAAAGGGTTGTGTAAGTAGGGTAAACAGCTGGAAGGAGACCAATTACTTGAAATGATGCCAGGAAGTGGTGTTAAACCCACAATTGAATCCTACAGTATCTTGATTGAGCAACTACTAAAAGAATCTGCCTTTGGCCAAGCTTATAAGGTTTTTCATTTAATGGTTTCCATGGGACACAAACCTGATGTATGCATTTACACTTCGTTTCTGGTTGCATATTACAATGAAGAGAAATTGAAAGAAGCAGATGATGTAATAGATAAGATGGCAGAGGCAAGAGTTATGCCAGATGTGATGGCCTATACAGTAATGATTGATGGCTATGGTCGTGCAGGATTATTGAATCGGGCCTTTGATGTGCTAAAATTTATGGTCGATGCTGGTCATGAACCTTCTCAGTACACTTATTCTATTTTGATCAAACATTTGTCACAAGGAGGAGTTGATCTCAAAACTGAGGCTAGTTTCATTAATATTGCTGACGTGTGGAAAGTGGTGAAATATGAAACTTTGCTTGAACTCTTTGATAAAATGGTGGAACATCGCTGTCCTCTAAACACAAGCATTTTTACTTCGCTTACTACTGGACTCTGTAGAGAAGGACACCTTGAGGAAGCTTTGAGGTTACTTGATCATATGCAGAGTTGTGGAATATCTCCTGGTGAAGATATATATACCTCAATGGTAAATTATTGTTGCAAGTTGAAAATGTATGAGGATGCAGCAAGGTTTCTTGACACTATGCTTACACAAGGTTTTTTACCACACTTAGAGTCATACAAGCTCCTTGTGTGTGGGTTGTATGATGACAGAAACAATGAGAATACTAAGACGACCTTCTTTAGGCTTCTTGGTTGCGGGTACAATAATGATGAAGTAGCTTGGAAACTTCTAATTGATGGCTTACTTAAGAGAGGACTTGTAGATAGATGTTTGGAGTTGTTAGATATCATGGAGAAAAATCGTTTTCGGCTCAGTGCTTATACATATTCATTGATGCTAGAGGGACTTGATAGAACTGACAATAAATAAAGTAAGAAATTCCTACTTTTGTGATTCTTCATGTGCACCTTTTTAAAATGGATTCCTTTTTTAAAAAAATAATGGAGATCTTCATATACACCTTGATATGCTGTTGCTTGAATAAAGATATTTCATTTCCATGCCTGCAGGCTATTCAGTTAAAGGGGAATTTTCCTTTCAAGAAATCACTTCAGAGTCATCACATAGTAAATGTAGCTACTCCTGAGAGGTAACATGCAAGTTACCTTTGCTTTCTTAACTTGTTCTTGTATTTCTCCTTCTATTGTTCATCTCTCTCATGCTCTCGATGCTTTTTTAAGTGGATAAATGATGAACAAAATGATGTCTCAGTTTCTGGTGCTAACATATGCGTTATTTGATGCAATTGTTTTCTCTAGCTCTTCATTTGTTCACTTTATCTTTAACTTGATACAGATTGAGAAGGCTGTACAATATTTTGACGATATGTTACCTGCAAGCACTAGTCGATGTGAGTCAGATATACAACCATTATGCATGGGTAGGCATCTCCCGGTAATATTGGAATAACTTGTGAATATTTTGCAAAAGTGAAAAATGAGGATTCGGAGCTTGACACGTATAAATATGATGCGTTACTCAAGGCATGTTGTAAAGGCAGGATGCAAAGTGCTTTGACCGTGACAAAAGAAATGAGTGCTAAATAGGAATACTTTCGTATATAGCATATTAATTGACAAGTATGACTAGTGTTACAGTTGATGTGTACCTGCTTACAACAACTTTGTTATCAGCGTAGCTTACAATATATACTTTTGATAGACCTTGGACCAACACTTAATGGAGTAAAAATAAAAGGAAGGAATGTCGATTAGCATATCGGTTTAAATTTCCACTTTCGCTACTCTCTGGAGGTTCTATTGCTTTTATTTGCCTATCTTGTTTCTAGATTATGATTCTCCTCTTTCCCTCTGCCTTTTTTGTTGATGCAGCTGGGCTCAAAGAGATGATGTTTGAGAGGTTGCTGACCTGATGCAACAGATGGGACACAGAGTTCTACACATACATGTTGTTCATAAATGCTTGTTGTAAAGCTGAGACATGCAAGTATGTACATGAATTAGCGAGTATATGATACTCCTATATTTGAATGCAGAAGGGGTGTGATTCCTCTATTTTATTATGAATTTGCAAGAGTATGATTTCCTTCATTTTTAATGTGAAAGGGTTGTGATTCCTGATTTTGCGGGTGTAGTACCTCTTTTTATTCTGATTTTTAAAAAAAACTAATTTTATTATGAATTTGCAACAAAGTGGTTATTCCGTTTTTTAAATGCGAGAGGGGCATGACCCCTCTACTTTATTATGAATTTGCAATGCTTGGACTTGATAAGCTGAACATTTGTGCAGTCTCACAACTGTTCTATAGAACTATTCATGATGCACATATATATATTATGAACATTTGATTTTCTACCAATTGGAAGCATTTGAATACTATTTGAGATATATTTTATCCCCATGGCGTTTAGTTAACAGTTTTATGGTCCTAACAACACTTGGCTTGCAAGGTCTTGTGGAATTTGATTTTAGTTGATTTGGTCGGTCTTATGTGATCTTTATAAATGGTGCCTTTTTCTTCTTATGAATGACCAAAAGATTCTGATCAATGTTTTCATGTGGTTTTCAGAGAGCAATACAAACAATTGAAGAGATGGAAACTGTTTGGGTTGAAGATAGTTCCTCCTACGAGATCGAGTTATGCTGGTGTAGCTGTTAGTCTTCAAGTGCTCTTTGTTTTATATAAAATTTTGACACTAGTTGGTTCTGATCAAGATTCACCACTTCATTCTGTTCTTGAATTGTAAAATGTCCTTTATGGTTGAGTCTTGAAGGTGCCAAAGTGGTTTTGTACTGGATGTACAAATTTTCTACTTGGTATATAAATTAAATTGAATTCAAGACAGTCTGATCCACAAAACATCCCACATTAGTAGAGTCAAGTTGCACCAGTTGAAGACTTCTTGATAGATGGCACTTTATGCCCATTAGTACAAGCTTATCCAATGTGAATTCAGATTAGTCAGATGAATGGAGAACACTAAAGAAGGAAAAAAACCTTAATATGTGGTACTAGTGTCCATATGTTTATCCCATGACCCAAAAGGGAGGTCTTCACTGTGAAACAACCAAATTAACCCAAGTACTTTGTTCCTTGATCATTTACATTATATTTCATCATGTTGTAACTTTCAATTGGTAAGGGTAGCCTCAGAGTAGCAACATAATTGTCTCAATGTGAGATATAGGTCAACGGTTTGAGCAGTCAGAATCAATTGTGTTTACTTGCATCATAGTAGGCTGCTTGCATCACATTCCATCCTCAGACCTTGTGTTTGTGTTTACTTGCATCATAGTAGGTTGCTTACATCACATTCCATCCTCAGACCTTGTGTGAACACGGGATACGTTGGGCAATCTCTTTTTTTTTTTTTTTTTTTTTTTGCATTAGCTCTATAGGTTGGTGCCCCACTTTTGACTGCCTAATATAAGTAAGAACTTTTATTAATGACTTCATGCTAACTGTTTTGATACTTTATTATGAAAAAAAGTCATAACCAAGATCAAGATCCTATCAAAAGAGGAAAAATGTTGCCTTAAGTAGTTGTTCAGTTAAGAAAAAGAAAACCCTAGAAAATTCAACTCTTTGACTATCATGAAATAGTATATTTGCCAGCTCTGTTTGAAACAAGAGGTCACAGATTCAAGCCATAAATACATAATCAACCGTAGGTCTTCAGACAAACATTGAAAAGAAATGAGTCTATTTACCTTTCTAGTATTTCAAAATGTATCATGAGTCTTTCTATTCATTAAGAAAACAAAAGAAGGATTGCGTCTATTTGGAGCTAGGTGAACAAATAAGTGTGAGGAAGAGTGAGAGGGAAGCTACGAGTTCTCTTTCGTTGTTGTTCACAGATCTCTCATCTCTTCCTTCCCGAATCCCGACCTGGTGAGGTAAAAAGTTCTAGAACTTGCAAGGTAAAAACTTCATGTCATTCTACATTTACACCAAATCAATAAATTTAACTGCGAAAACCAATAATTAAAGTGAGAAATTAATTTGGAGTAAAAAGACTACTTTAATTTCCTAATCAATATGTTTTTCCCATATTATATTTGTGGGGAAAAATCAGTTCAACAGCACTTCCCTAACTGAAGTGACATTGGTAGGGTATATTATTTTTATTAATCGAATTATAAATTAAAGTAAATTAGCAAGTTGAGGTATTACTTATTTTTATGATGAAGCATAATTGAACTAGATTAGCAAGTTTTAGTTCACCCACTAAACTACACAATATTGAGTACTAATTTCTAAAACGTCAAATATTTTGGATCAAGTTTAATTTTTCAAAACACTAATATTTGGAGTCGAATTGAGTACTTTTTGATTATTTAAAATGTGTTTTTTGTGATAATTTATATTTTATGTATACACACAAAAAACATCACATTGGTCATGACTATATCATCATGTTAAGTTGTTAATTAATGACTAATATTAAATTTTATTCAAATCAAAACCACATTTTAGCAACAAAACCATTCCAACTTTGACTCTTAAAATGAAGAATTTTTTTTAATCATAGTTTTATCACGTAACCTATGTTTCTTATAATTTTAACCTTCAAAATGCTAATGTTCAGTATTACGTCAGAACAAAAATGATACAATCTATCTAAATGTAATATTTAAGTTCAATAAAATTCAATACAATATAAAATGATATATATATAACAAACAACCATCCAACAAAGTGTAATTGTTCGGAAAAAGGGTCAAATTTATCCTTTTACTTTAAGATATTATCAATATTATTGAAACAAAAGTACTCTTATAGTTATCCGAATATCACTATTAAAATCTCATATGACCTGATTATGCTACCTCATTATTATAGTGTAAAAAGTTTCTTTATTTTTTCACTATGCTTCAAACACTGGCTATATAATAAAATTTCACATGACTTAATATTTAGATAATATAAACGCGCTATGTGACATGCCACCTCAGGTAAAAACTCCTATAAAAATGTACAAAAACATAAGTATCTCTATTACCCCCTAAATCCGTTTTTTTCTCTCCACTTCTGCAGCTTCACCTCCATTTTTTTTTCCGAAGAAAATAACTCTAAAAGCTAAATTATTATTTTTTTCACAAAACTCGAGTCTTTTTTTTTCCTTTCTTTTCTTCTTCCTCTTCCTGTTTTTTTTTTTGCAGGGGAGAAGAAAGAATTTGATTGGAATGCTCTAATGTAAATATTGTTCAGAGCAAATTATGTTTATGGAAATCTTTTCTTAAGCTCTTATCCTTGCATATTATCACAGGAAGATTTATCGTTTCATTTGAGCTTTTGACAAGAATTCCATTTTATCCCCCATGGAAGGTTCTTAGCTCTTCTCTTTTTGAACTTATTGTCATTTATTTCCTTTTTATGTGTCATTATAGGTGTAAAGATTGAATCTTTATAACATAAAAATATGTGTATGCCTTTTAGATTAAAAAGAAATGGTGGTAGGGGAAGGGGAAATGGGGAGGAGAATCGAACCGTCACCAATAATAAAAGTGTAGGTAGTCAACCTACGGAGCTATATAAGATTTCTCGTGTATGCTTCATTTTGCTTGTTGGGTATATTTTTGTTTTTGGATTTTCCACCGGGTCCTCTCCGAGGTAGGGTAAGGTCTGCGTATATTCTACCTCCCCACTTGGTAAGATTTGTTGTTGTTGTTGTTGGATTTTCCAACTGGTGTCTGGCACTGTTATTGGAGCCCGACTAAATTTGAAGGCTCAATTGTGGGTAAAGTGATCCCTAATAAAAACGACTTCATACTTAGAGCTCAAAACCTAGACCTCTGCGTAATTATGAAGAAGTACTTACTACTCCATTAGAAACCTTGTTGGTCTTATTGGTTATATGAATGTTCTTTTATATTAATGTTCTGAATAGTAGTGTCACACTAAAGGTTGAATCTTTATAAGAATACAAGATTGTGTATGCTTCATTTTACTTATTGTGTATGTGAATGTTCTTGTATGTTGATGATGTTTGAATAGTATTGTAACAATAAAGCTTGAATCTTTACAAGAATACAAGCTTGTGTGTACTTCATTTTACCGGGGGCAGAGCCATAGTGTTGGTTATGGGTTTGGTAGAATCCAATTACTTTAGCTCATGACTCTGTATTTATGTTAAAAGATTCATTTAGTATGTACAAATAATCAATCTAGAAAGCGGTAAGCAAATAAATTTGTGCTCATATTGCCGGTCCCAAGCAGGGATAAAGGAGAAGGGCTGCAATAGAACTAGCCAATTCATGACGAATCCTAACGAAACAATCCGTATAAAGTCGTTAACTTTTTTTTAAAAAATATGCTGGTTGTTAATCTATAACGAACCATTCTCCTTTTCGGGCTCAAGACTGATAAAACATTTTTGCTTCTTTTGCCTATGAACTTTGTAGGGAGAAGAGATGCAGCTGATGTCCAAGAAAATGGAGAAAACAAGAAACAACATGAAGTCAAGAAGGAACAAGACGAGAAGAAAGAGGAAGACATCAACAACAGCAACAATAAAGATGATCAGTACTCATCATCATCATCACCAAGAGGAGTTTTAGAGACTCCCCCATTGGGTTCGTCGGATTCAGACAATAGCAGCATTAGCAGCAGTGATGATAGGAGCAGCAATTTTGCATCATCACCTTCAGGGGAATTAAGTCAAGGTGTTTATTGGAAAAATATTTTTGATCAAATAAAAAGAAGGTCAATGAGAAGATTGTCAAGTATACCATTATTAAGATATGAAATGATTTTACCAAAAAATATAAGAAGGATTTTGTCCAAGAATAGAAGTGCTGAAGAAGAGGCTAATGATTCTGATGATATTCCTAAGCCTTCTTGGAGGAATTTTAGCTATGGGGAACTTGTTGAAGCAACCGATAATTTCAGTCCAGGTACATACATCCATAGTTCATAAATTTTCACGAGTTTAAGTGATATGCATTGATGGTGTAAATAATATTTAAGTCCCTTATAAGGTAGTTTAGGTAACTTCATACTGTTAAGTATAAATAACTTGCATCTAATTTTCACATCTCTACATGGTATTTTCTTCCTGTCACAATTTACGTATCTTCGTTTGATTTGACCCAAAGTTTAAGAATATGGAGAGGTGGTTGTATTCTATGTTGCTCGGATTTCTCAAAAATACTGTTGGGTGTTTCTTGGATCCTCCAAAAAAAGTTGTGCATTTTTGGAGGATTTGGCATGGGTGCGACAATAATTTTGGAGGGTCTGAGTAACATAGTTCCTATCTGCTATTTTTGATGTAAAAGTCATGTCTCAAATTAGGACCATTTTGTACTAAATGAAATAATATACTCTACTATATAGTTCTCATTAATTTAACTACAAAAAGACTAGACAAACAGACATATAATAAAGTACTTTGCAGATATTAAGGCTCATGCCTGCTTAAGATTTCACTAGAGTTCCCTTTATGTTGGGTGCCTGGGGTCACAGTGGCGGAGCCTTGGTTTTTATTAAGAGGGTTCAAAATATGAAAAAGTGAACACACGAAGAAGCCAAAGGACTTTCAAGATCTACTATATATATATATACAAAATAATTTTAACCATGTATAACTAGTGTAATTTCTTGCCGAAGCAGGACTGTACTTGATCCTCATTCTTTTTTGGGCATGGTGAAAAGTAAACTTGGACTTCTTGAAGTACTAAAGGAAAAAATAATATTTTTTTTTAGGAAAATTACATTAAATTTGTTATATACAGAATCAAATGGTGTAAATTTCATCCTATGATTGATGCATTCACTAGATCATCTTTGTAAGAAGCTTCATTTTTTGTGCCTTATTTTGATCTATGAAAATTATATTAGTTCTATGGTTTAATTTGTCAAGTCCTTGAGACTGGATAGACAAGAGAAAATGGTAGTTCCTATCAAAAATTTGGAACTATTGTAATGTCAGAACATTGAACATTAGGCCAGCTATCAGACATTAGAGTGTTAAATATGGAACTTTTTCTTGTAGAGTTGGCCATGTGTTATTGATGGGCCAATTTATTAAATTTTCCTTAATGTCTATGGTCCTTCTTGTTTCTATTTGTCCCCACCCAAAAAGTGTAATTTCCAAGTTGATTCTTTTGTCACATTAAGAGGTCGTTTGGTAGAATGTGTAAGATGAGTGTTGAATTGGTGTATTAATAATGTTAGTATTAGTTATGCTGTGATTATTTTTATACACTGTTTGGTTTGGTGTATTAAAAATAATATGCATTGTATAATTTCTAAAATAAATTATTTGTTTACAAAAATGCCCTCCACAAATAACGGTAAAAAGGATGTGGAAAAGGTTTTGAGGGACAATTGTGTCTTTAACAAGGTACCAAACAAGGTATTAGTACTACACAAGCTACTGTGTGCATTACTTTTTCTAATGCATCCTATCAAACGACCCCTAAGTGATAACATATGTCTCTGCATCTTCTTGTCATTGTCATTGTCATTGCTCCCACAATTTTACACCAATGATGTCACTTCCTTGCAAATCTAATCCGTTTTAAGTGGATATTGCATAATCTGTATTACTCGAAAACCAACTGAATTTACACGTAGTTAACCCTTTGTTATACTAAATTATGCCTTGAAATGTGACAGACAAGTTGATCGGGCAAGGGGGACATGCAGATGTGTACAAAGGACGTTTATCTGATGGTCAAGTAGTCGCGGTAAAGAAAATAACTAAGCAAGAGAAGAACGACGAGGACAAAGTTGATGATTTCTTATCTGAGCTAGGAATTATTGCTCACATTAACCATCCTAATGCTGCTAAGTTAATAGGTTATAGTTCTGATGGCGGTTTATACCTTGTTCTTCAGTACTTACACCATGGAAGTCTCGGTTCCTTAATACATGGTGCTGTATTCCCTTTAAACACTAGCTATGTTCGTTCAGTATTGATTTCTTAGTGATTGATAAATATGCACTTAACATTGAATGAAATATCTATAGAGTGACTGATAAACAGAAAACTCGGCATTTCAGGTTCGGAAGAGAGACTTGATTGGGATATAAGATATAAAGTTGCTGCTGGTATTGCCGAAGGTTTGCTTTATCTTCATTGTGAATGTCCAAAGCGCATAATCCATAGAGATATTACTGCCTCAAACATATTACTAACTGAAGATTATGAACCTCAGGTTTCAATCTTTTTTTCCGTTTAGAAACTTCAATTGGGAAGTGCGATTTCATCTCGATTTCTGAAGTTCCATTTTCCAATTTGTTGTGCAGATTTCTGATTTTGGACTAGCAAAGTGGCTGCCAGAAAAATGGGTTCATCATGTTGTTTCTCCCATTGAAGGAACTTTTGGGTATGTAAAAATTAGTACTTTTAAATTGCACAAGGGGCGGATCTAGAAGGACGAGGGGATATTCACTCGAACCCCCTCGACAAAAATTACCCTGTATATATACAGGGTAGATATTCTGTGTTTATGTACATGTATAAATTTTGAATCCTATGAACAATATGCAAAAGGTTAGCTCACGGTCCAGGGCATTCAAAATGTATTTTTTATATTTTTATTTTTTCGAACCCCCAAGTGAAAATCCTGGATCATGTTCCTTCATGTTGTTTTCTTGTGATCTAATGTATTGCAAATTGATATTCAGATATATGGCTCCAGAGTACTTTATGCATGGAATTGTTAATGAAAAGACGGACGTATTTGCCTTTGGAGTTCTATTATTGGAGCTTATTACTGGTCGTCGTGCAGTTGATTCATACCGAAAGAGCCTTGTGTTGTGGGTAATGATCCTCTTAAACTGACACTATTCATACAAATTTGTCATGTAACTTCATTTGAAGGGTTTTTACTTTTGAGTATGTTTCATTCAATGTTTTCTGAAAAGTATCCGGTACCTCTTACAATTGTGCATAGGCAAAACCGTTGTTGCAAAAGAACAACATCAAGGAAATAGCAGATCCTCGTTTAGGTGATGATTACGATGTTGTTGAGATGAAACGCGCCATGTTTACAGCTTTATGCTGCCTTCACCACTTGCCTGACATTCGTCCGAACATGAAAAAGGTAACACTACATTTTTACGTTTGATCTGTCCCCTTTATGTCCTTCATATCAACTCCCACCAGCATTTGTAATTTTTATTCCGAGTGTTGCTGATCCTTGCTAGAATTTGTGAGTGTTAAGTTTATAAACGCACACAGCTGAAAAGATTGATCGTGTGAAGGATCCAATCACCTATGAGTTCTTGGTTGTAGAGTTAGAACAGAAAGGATCTTAAACACCTAAATGTAAATGACTTGATACAGAGTTTTAAAAAGTATTGAAACTTTTGAATCTTCTGGTCTTAAACTAAAAATATGTAGAATGTACCAAAATGTTTGTTAATCTTGTGGTCTTAAACATATCTCGTGGAAAATTGAAATTAAAGAGTTGCCAAAAAAGGAAAGAGGCATTTTTTTTTTAAACGGACTAAAAATTAATTTAAACGGAGGGAGAAACATATATCCAACGCGACTTACAAGATGCTTTTGTAGTGAGAATAAGAGTTGCTATTTGATATTTATATGCACAACAGAACAATCCGCAAATCAAATTTGAACTTCACTAAATGGTTACATTTTCTTCGAGTCTGCAGGTTGTTCAGCTATTGAGAGGCGAGAACGCACCAGTAGAAATGAAGCAGAAGTCAATGGGAGGGAGAGCATTGATGTTTTCAGACGAATATACAAGCACACATTATCTCCAGGATCTCAACCGCCATATGGAGCTCGTTATGGAGTAATCTTCTTACACTTTTTTGTCAAACGCTATCAATCCTAGCTCTGCTTCTGCTGTGCTATGTATTCTAGTTATTATCCATTTTGATATATAAGCATGTAAAAGCGAGAGGAGTTTGAGTCGATGGCTGCTAATGTTTGGTTGAAATTTTCCGAGATGCTGCTCCATTTTAACGCAGAGAATCAACATCTAAAACTTTGAGTTTCTCTTTACGGAGCAGCACAAGTAAGGAACTGCATTAAGTACATTACAACATATGAAACAAGTGTACATTTTTTTTTATGTTTTCTTTCATATTATTACTGGATTTGGTTGAAATCATCATAGTGATGATTCATTTTGTAGCTGATCATATTTTTGTATATTCTATATAGTAGAATTTTGTTAAGATGTTACTGTAGATATCATATATCAAGTGTACATACAAAGACACACCCTTTTCTGTGTTTCTTTAAAATTTTGCAGCAAATTAATAGCTTAGTTGGTTAGCTATCTAAACTGATCACCAGGGTGGAGCCAGGTAGAGCCGAAGAGTTTCATGAGCAAAACCAAAAACAGAGAATTGGAGGTGCGGGGAATCGAACCCCGTGCCTCTCGCATGCGAAGCGAGCGCTCTACCATATGAGCTACACCCCCAATTATTCTTAAGCAAAGAAATTAAACTATTAATTAAAATTAATGTGTTAATCGGCCTTTCCACTACTTGTATTTTTTTTGTAAACTCTTCTTTTATTTATTTTTCCTATTTGTAGGTGTGAATATTCTATATGATTTGATGAAATATTTTACTTTCTGTATTGAGACTAATTTACTTAAAAGCATATTTTAATTAACACTGATTAAGTGAAAGACACGTATGTGCAAACATATGTTATATATATTTATTAGTTTGGCGTGAATTCCTTATATAGTTAAATTATAAATTTGAGTTTAAGTTTTATGTTATTAAAGTATAAAAATATTTATCTAATTAGGTTATTTAAGAGACAGTTACATATCTATTTTCAAAATGCCTCCTAAGTAAGTGATGGAGTTTAGTAGTTCTTGTTCATAAAAAAATTTATTAATTGACGAAGTATAATAAATATGGAGAAGAAAATTATATTCTTTCAAATATTGACAAAATCAGAAGCACCTTTGAAAAAAGGACGAGTTATTCACATTCTATTTGATGATCATAGGTAAATAGAAAGCTAATTTCATATATAGAAATAACATAACTATTTACGTAGCTATAAATAATTTCACTAAAAATTATTTTTAATTATAAAAAATAATATATTCATTTTTAAATAAATTTAAAAAAGTAACACTTGACTTAAGGTAGAGGGAATATAATTTTGAAATTTAGTCAATTATCCACACAAATAAATGCATGGCCGACAACATTAATTTGCCGTAGACTTAGGGCAACCACAGTAGATAATTGAAGCAAGTTTACAAATAAATTTTTTAAAATACTATTAACTGTTTGATACTTTTTAATTAATATTAATTTCTTATAAGATATTTGATTAAAATAAGTGAGTGAACGAAAAATAAGTGAGTGAACGAAAAAAACTAACGTTAAAAGATCATACTTATGAAAATTTTATCATGAAAAGAAAAAAAGAAGAAGAATAGTAATATTTGAATATAAATTTATCCATCAGTTACATTGACTACATAATATTTTTTCTTTTTTTTTAATAAGATCCTATACTTTAAAAAAAAATCATAAATATTCAATTTTAAGAAAAATATTACTATTATATAATTAATTCGAAAAGCTGTTGAGAAATTCAAAATAGGGCTTGGTTTTATTTTAAAGGACCAAATCAAAATATGTGTAGAAAAAAAGAGGAGATGCTGCATGCAGAGGTTTGGAAATTCTCCCTTTTTTTCATTTATTTAACATTCGCGTTATATACATAGTTAATATAAAAATTATCATATCATTCAAGAAATGTTTTTATAGATGCTTCTCAAAATATATTTATAATATTGAAAATAAAATATATTATAAGCTGGTTATATTATAACAATAATAATTATGATGCCATAGTGTAAAATTTCTTTATATTGATCTGACACAGCTTTTTATGATTGATAATTCGATATTCCAGTCAACTTGTTCATCTCTAAACTAGCCTTTCCAAGTCAAGTCATCTAAAACAAACAAAATTTTGCCCCATTTGTCACTGCATGCATTCTGTTTTTTTGTTTGGGAGTAGTGGCGTGGGTATTACTGGGAACAAAGTTTTTTTTTTGGAAACTATTAGATAACTCACGGTCGTTGTAATCTCTATCATAGCTATTGCGTGAGCGTTTTGTGCACGCTGAATAAATTTCCCACTGTATAATAGTCTGCAAATTACAGGAAATGTAAACCGCATTAGACAAACCCTATGCGACAAGCTCGACACAGAAGGTCGGGGGAATCAATCCCGAAAACCAACTAAGCCATCCCAAAGGATTAGAAACAAAGATTTTTTCCACCTATTTTCTATCGAATCAGTTCAGTAGAAAAAGTATGGTGAAAAACAAATTCTCGCTGAAATACGAAAAAACTTCCTAATTTTTTCTTGCATCGAATTTCAATGGAAAATAATGATATTTTTCTTTTGGCCGAGGGGGTTCCTATATAAACCTTTAACTAGCTACATCAACAAAACAATAATTATAGAAAAGAAAGAACAAATTATATATAATCAGAAAAAAAAAAAAAAAGTGCCCTACTTTATTAAGGATGAAGGATATGAGGAATATTAAGTTTTGGTTGTTGGTGCTTTATCTGGTGTTGGTGGCCAATCAGTGGCAGAGGTAATTAAGTGTGTTTAATTTTCAAATCACTCATCTTATTATGGTTTGAGTTTAAGTCAATAATTTCTTCATAGTAAATTGTGTTACTCATCATTCAATTTCATATATATATATTTTATTAAGGAACAGTTCTTTTTTGTTAGGATTAGTTATTCCGCTGCTGCACCAAACAGGTGTTGGGAGGAAGAGAGGAGTGCTCTACTGAAACTACAAGAAAACATGATGAGTTCAAATGGGGGACGCTTGACCCTTTGGGAAGCCTATAATGAGACTGGTTTTTTGGATTGTTGTTTATGGCGTCGGGTAAACTGCAACTTAACAACAGGTCGAGTGATACAACTTAATCTTAGAGCAGCAAGGCAAGGGTCAGGGGATGGTTGGAGTTTTAATGCCTCTCTGTTTCTTCCATTCAAATCACTACAAGTTCTTATATTGTCTGAGAATTATATTACAGGGTGGAACAAAAATGAAGGTTAGTTTCTCTTTATTATCTGGTAAGTTTTTGAGAGGTCAAAATTATGAAAAGTGATGAGGTGTTTGAGAGGCAAAGTGAGGTGTTTGGCCAAATTTTGGGATAAAATAAGTGTATTTGAGGAGTAACAAAAACTGCTTTTTAGGAGCTAAAAGAAATACTCCCTTAATTCATTTTTACTTGTCCACTATACTATAAAAAAAATAAACCACTTTTACTTGTTCACTTTAGCTAATCAAAAGAAAAACAATCTCTTCTTTTCTGTTTTACCCTCAAGATTAATTACTCATGTTAAATTATTTCTCAATTCCACCAAAGACGATTAATATGCATATCATGGTAAAAATATAAATACTTAATTTGTTATTCCTTATATACATTAATAACATGATTTTTTAATATTTTTTTTCACTTGTGATTTTGTTATCTAGGGTTCAACAAACTGTCAGAGTTGACCAACTTGAAAGTACTTGATTTGCAGTACAATTATCTCCTCTTTCCAAATGTTTTATCATCTTTGTGTTGGATTTCATCTCTTGAGGTTCTAGGATTTAATCGTGTCTTCGGATCACAAATGGGTAGAATTGAATTTCCTTCGTTGAAAAATCGCTCTGCGCCTATAGGTACATAATACTACTCCTCAACTACTTTTTTTTTTTTTTTTTTGCACTTATGTTGTTGAATATCCTAGCATAACGAAAACTTTAATAGTAATGATAAAAGGTAGCAATTTTGGCTCCGTCAATGTATGTCACCTCTTTTTTTCTTCTAAAGTTATGGTGTTTAAACCAATAGATTTTGAATTGTGGCCATTGTTGGAGAAATTTATGCAATATTAGGACTCATTTGAAATTGTTCTATTTTTATTAGATGAAGGCATAACTAAGAAATGTCCAGGGATGAGCAATTTAAGGGAACTCTTGGTGGCAGGATATGGAATCAATGACACCAGTTTCCTTTCTACACTGGGTAAGCTCCTTTTCCATTCATGTATACAAATTAAGCTGAAGTCTCGAGTTCGAGCTCTAAAAATTTTAAAAATTCTAGTACGGAGTGTTTCATTCCTTAATGGGCCTTACTCTCTGTGCGAGTCAAGATTAGACAGAGCCCTAAAACAGGTAGAATAACACACGTACTCTCTCTATTTCAATTTGTTTATTTTACTTTTGTTTTTAGTTTGTTTCAAAAAAGAATATTTCTTTCACTTTTTTAACAACTCTTTAATTCCAATTTTTCACATTACCTGTTTAATATCACAAAGATTAAATGACACTTTGATACATTCTACATATCTTTAATTTAATACAAGAAGATTCAAAAAGCAACTTTCTTAAACTCTGTACCAAATCAAAACCAAACAAATAAATTGAAACGGAAAGAGTGTGTGATTGGAGTAAGGCAAATGAATTCAATACATGTATCGTGCTAATTGTCTCCTCCCCCCACCCCCCACCCCTCGAAGAGGAGCGGATCCCCACTAGGGCCCAAAGCTCACATTGTTTTTTGTTTGCCTAGATTATGTATAACAAATTTCATAAATCAATGCAGGTTTTGGTACACCTACTGGACTAAGGAATTTACAGAGACTCTATTTGTTTAGCAATGACTTCAATTCCACCATCTTTTCATCTCTTAAACATCTTCCATCTCTCAAGCATCTAGATCTCACAAACAATGACATTGATGGAAAAATCGAAACGAGTGGTTCGTTGAACTTCTTACTATCACATGTATATTGCTTCAATGTCGTTTAACAATTGTAGTAGAATGAATAAGATCCCTTCACCCTTAACGACATGTCTCAAGTTTGAGACGTGTCAATGAATTTCTTCTTTTTTTTGCTGTGCTTATTATTTATTTTGATTTACTTGTGTAGATATAATAGCCTTGAGCAATTTGGAATTTCTAGATCTCCGGATGAACAATTTTGAGGGATTTGTGACTACCAAAGGTACAAGGATTTCTAACTTCTTAGGAACTTGGTCCCTTCAAGCAATATTGTCGTGTTTTTCTTTTACGCGCCTCTTAGCTAAACATTAACTAGAGTATATTTTTGGCTATTTTACCCTCATTTATGTACCAATATAAACAGGTAGTAGAAGAATGAGTTCACTGCAGAATATACGACTTGGAAGTTCTAAGTCCAACTCGACCAACATCTTACAATCCTTAAAATCATTCTCATCTCTCAAGAGACTTTCTTATGAATATAGTGATCTCAGTGCTTCTTCCATAACTTATGGTAAGCTCTAACTCAAACACTCTACATTATTCCGCAAGGGCCAACGAGTCGGTTGAGCAAGTGATCTCCCAAATGAGAGGTCTTAGGTTCAAAATTTCCTCTATGCTTTCTCGATCGAGCTTGCCTAGTACAATATACCTCTATTACATTGGAGAGGGTTTACCCTGTGCACACGCGCACCTGTAGGGTAGCAGCTGCGAGTTCCCTTGTCAACTTTCTTTTATGTTGATGTTGTGTTTTTTCCTTTGACTCTCTGATATAAGCAATAAGAAATCTGAGCAAACTGGAGTACTTGAACTTGGAGGGATCTTATTTAAATGAGAATTTTCTCTCAAGCATTGGACAAATGGATTCTCTTAAAGTGCTGAATATGGCTTTTGGTGGCAATTATGGCACCCTTCCTAATCAAGGTAGTGTTATTTTCTCTCTTTTTTCAATTTTTTTTACCATGAATCTATTCATATATGCATAATTGTTGTGGAGGATCATGAGTTAACACACAAACAACCACACCAACGCAAATAGAAAAGAAGAATAACTCTGGGATTTAACGATATTTAACCAAACCTATATCCTCGAGGCAAAACCAAAGAATTTTCCACTATGAATGAAAATAATCGTACAGCAAAAACCCTCAATTACAACTCCTTTGTATAGATCACATCTATTCCTAAACCTACAAGGACATAAGTTTTCCAGCCTGCAATGATAATAGGTTTCTCAAACCTACCAGTAAATCTGACATAATTAAAATTCTGTGATTTTTTTTTTTTTATAACTGTGGTGTCCGGGCAGGTTGCACGTACCTCGATTAATTTCACAAGATACCTGCCACCTCATACCAGGAACAAGTTCCAAATAACACTATCCACAAAGACTAGAACAAATAAAAAGAAATCACCTAGTGTTTTCCATCTTCGGTGGGATTTGAATCAAAGACCTTCTGGTTCACAACCACCTCATTGACCACTAGGCCACACTCTTTGGTGCAGATTCACACGATTTCAGAAAAAACAACATAGTTCAGATATAACTTATTGCACAAATTTATGTTAGCTAAATGTCATCTGAACCTTCTTTTTAAAAAAACATAGGTTGGTGTGAGCTCAAAAACATTCAAGAGGTGGCACTCATTGAGAATAATTTTGAGGGAACAGTTCCTTCATGTCTTGGGAACTTGACATCACTTCGATGGCTTAGCCTTGATGGGAATCGCTTCACTGGAAATATAGCCTCATATCCTCTTTGGAGAACACTCACATCACTTGAGTACTTGGATATTTCAGCTAACCAATTTGAAATTCCACTATCGTTCAATCAATTCGACAACAATTCAAAACTTACCTACTTGAATGTTGGCTATAATACTATAACTAGAGATGTCGAATTCAAGAATTGGATCCCGAATTTCCAGTTGCAGTTTTTTGCTGTTGGAGGATGCATAAACCTTCAAAAATTGCCTTTTTTCCTTCATTACCAGCACGACTTGAGAGTTCTCTCTATAGTCAAAAATCAATTGCCAGGAAAGTTTCCAACTTGGTTGTTAGAGAATAACACCAGACTTGCAGGCCTTTATGCTAGAGATAATGCTTTCATCGGACCGTGGAAGTTGCCATCCACTAGTCATCTCTGTTTAGAGGGACTTGATGTCTCTAATAACAAACTAAGCGGACGTGTTCCAGCAAACATAAGTTCAGCTTTCCCTAAGCTAAATCTTCTGAACATGTCACAAAATTTGCTTGAAGGTCCTATACCTTCTGATATTGGCGGGTTTCATTTAATCACGCTGGACATATCTCACAACCTCTTGTCTGGAGGAGTTCCTAGCAATCTGGCAGTTAGTTCTCCAGTGCTGAATTACCTCCGGCTCTCAAACAATAGGTTGTCAGGGACAATATTTTCAAAGGATGTCAGACCAAGTATACTATTTTATTTGTACTTGAATGGAAATAGGTTTGAGGGACCGTTACCTAGTAACATTTTTCTCAAATCCCTTATTGCACTGGATGCTAGCAGTAATAACTTCTCTGGGGAGATTCCAAGATGGATTAGAGATAACAAAAGATTGTTACAGCTCGATTTAGCCAAAAATCATCTTGAAGGCTCGATTCCAGTTGAGATTTGCAATTTGAAGCTCATTCAAGTCTTAGCTTTGTCCGAAAACAGACTCTCAGGACCTATTCCTTCTTGTGTGAGTGGTTTACCCCTTGAACACATCCATCTAGACAAAAATCAATTGGGCGGTGAACTTGAAGATTCATTTTTCAACATATCATCTCTGATAACATTGGATCTTGGCCACAACAATTTTACAGGAAACATCCCACACACCATAGCCTCACTTTCAAGCCTCAACTTCCTTCTCCTCAATAATAACCAATTGGATGGAGAAATTCCAATTCAGATTTGTCTGCTAAACAAGTTATCCATCATGGATTTGTCTTTTAACAAGCTTTATGGTCCGCTCCTTCCTTGTTTGGGTAACTTAAAGCAAGCGGAAAATGATGCAGAAACAAGCAGTGAATATTATCATGCATCTTCCAGGATGGCGTGGTTAGAATTCTTGAGTTGGATAAGTTCAACAAGGCACTACCGCATTTCATATGGATTTCTAAGTGACTTCAATATGATGGATGTGGAAACCCGAGTCCAGTTTTCAACAAAAAGAAACTCGTACACTTACAAGGGAAGCATTCTAAAATATATGTCAGGTATTGATCTCTCAAGTAATGGATTAACAGGTGAAATACCCATTGAGCTAGGAAACCTGAGCAAAATACATGCATTTAATCTATCGCACAACCATATCTTTGGAAGAATCCCATGTACCTTCTCAAATTTACATGAAATCGAGAGTCTGGACCTATCTTACAACAGCTTGAATGGGACAATTCCTGTTGGCCTACTCGAGCTGTACTCTTTGGCAATATTCAGCGTAGCATACAATAACTTATCTGGTGCAGTACCACCATTTAAAGCTCAATTCTCAACTTTCGACAAAAGCAGCTATCAGGGGAATCCTTTGCTATGTGGTTATCCATTAGACAATGAGTGTAACCGTTCTAAATCATCAAATACCTCAAACAATGGAAGCGAGGAATCTGTAGGATTTACGGATACAGACATTTTCTACATCAGCTTTGTTGTGTTTTATGGAGCAACCTTGCTAGGAATAGCTGCAGTACTCGGAATCAATCCTTATTGGAGAACAGCATGGTTTAGGCTTGTTGAGGTTTTGATGCTCAGTTCTTACTATTTTCTCTTAGACAATGTTGTTACACCCATCAAGAATAGATGGTGGAGGAACCTTGGATAATTGTTGCTCTCATTCTTATTGGATGGACAAGTAGGTGACAGGTTCAGACTCAAAATATGGGAAACATATTGTTCTTCGATTTCTATTACTATCTATTGTTTCTTGTACTTCTACAATCGTATTGTTTTGTTGTAGTACTATTATGTTGGTATCTATTGCTTCCTCTACTTTTGGATTGATTTGGATTATTTGTCTTGAATTGAGGGTGTACCAAAAATAGACATTCTACCTCTAAGTTACAGGTTAAGGTTTGCATCCACTTCACTTGGCCTACATGTGTCTGTGGTCGAGTGGGAATAATATTTAGCCAACTCACCATGTGTTTAAAATTTATGTTAGTAGTAGTCCTCGTGGGGAAGCTTCAAATTTTATTTGTTTAAATTGATGCAAGTCAACTAGTGAAATGAGCAATAAATGGATCATTATGATCAGTGTTCAGTCCTAGGTATAAATTTATTGTTTTTAAATTTTATTTTTTGCAAAAAGAAACCGCTCAAGAATTGTTTTTCAACCACATTTTATACCTTGGAGATCACAAATGGCCATTGAAAGTCAAATACCTTCTTTTTTTTACAATGTCATCTAACACCACTAAAGTCAGCAAGAAGTTTGTGCACACCTTCTTTATTCACATATTATTTCGCATAAAACAGGTATTATTTACGAGGAACGAAAGTATCAATCAAACATTACATACACGTATTGTTGACTAACTCCAAACCCAAGAACTCAATTTCAACATGACCATAACAAACAAATGCATTCCATTCCATCAATAACATCTTAAATATAGCACCCCTTCAAAACTATCACCACGAGTAAATTATTACATTATCGAGTGCATTACCGATTGAAGAAGTTTACCTTCTCATACACGTAGACCGCATAATCCATATCTTGTTTGTCCAAAAGGACTACACCTACGACTTACAGATGCATATGATAAAACCTAGGAAGACAGAAATCACCTGCATATAACATTTTCTTTTGGCGCTTATAACTCCAATGCTGTTGACCACGTACCTTGAACACTTGGTTGTTTTGTAACATGCCGTGTCTTCAGCTTCACCACCTTTCTGCCAAGCGAATTCCTTAGCTTGGTCGCTGCTTCAAGTACTTCGTCTTGACTCAAGTTTTTCACACATACAACACGCTCATTCTTGTTCTCTAATTGAATAGCAAATCAGTACATACCCGTGAGAAGAAATCACAGGAAAAATAATTGGTTTTTAAATAAACTGATACAACAAATACACGAGGCATAATTAGGAATATTAACTTCTCAAAAAAACATTTTTGTACAGTGCATGTATAGGTATTTGACTAGTTTGGACATGGTTGCGTGGTGGAAAAATGTGCTCCATATGACACACTATATTTGACACTCCTTGAGCTGTCAACATAATGTCTTAAATGCAACTAATTGCTAGTCATAGCCTATGGACTATTTAAGGCTCGCTGGAACAAGTCTGATCTGTAAATCGATTTATAGACTCAGTATATCTCTTCAGCTATGCCTGGAAAGATGGAATATAAGACGTCACACTGATCTGGTTGAAGATAACGTCATTCATGGCATCATTGGGATAATAACTTCAAAACAAGAAAATACTTATCTTTTCTGAATCAAGTCTTGCAAGTGATATTATAAGTTTTTGATGAGATACGTGCATGTGTCATGTTTATTTCCATAAGTACCATGAACTATTTTACCTTCACCGAATCAGGGTGATTGGCTCCTTATTTTACATCTATCCAGACATAGAAGAAGAGAGAGATACCAAGGGTCATGACTGATATGGAGATCAGATGTATACCAATGAGTCTCACATGCATAAATAGTGAAAGAAAGGTCCACAGTGGAACAATGAGCATAGCTGAATGGTAACTGAATACAGCTGATTTTCAAAGAGAGCAAAAATTTTCTTCTGCCAATCACCATTTGGACAGCTTTAACTTAGAGAGGGTTCCAAATCAGAATGGATTTCAGCAAGCAATAATGGAAAAGGCCAGTTATAGTAACTTCAGCTCCGAGTGTAATCCACTATTGTTGTGCCCCCTGGATATAGTAGTCGGAGAGTTTGTTCCCTCTGACCTAGGATCCTGGCAGATATATGAGAAAGAACGGGGAAACCACACAATAAAAGAATCTTTAAACATAGAGCGCTTATCGAGTGGGAGCCTGTTTAGTTTCTCAATACCAGGTCAAGGTATGCCTAGGCAACCCAAGCAAAACTCATAAGATGCTATGGTCACAGTCAACTGAAAGTAACCTAGCTAATTTTTCTCTCTTCATGTACATCTCCCTTAGACACAGAAAGAATAATTGTTTTCAGTGGAATTGAGCGGAAACAGGGAGAAAGTCTTACTGTATAATCCCTTCAAGAAAGGATGTTGACCACGATTGAGTTCAGTGACCACCTCAAGATGCGGATTTTTCTCCTTGAGTGCCGGCAATTCAGACTCCATGAATGCCCTGCAATAGTAGATATATATCTAATTCTTAACATGAGCCACATAGCTATTTTGTTATATATATTCCTCTACCTCAATCATCCAGAAACTAGCAGCCTATTCTGTAACCTCTTTTCGCACCTAAAGTCAGATTGATAATTGTTATTCCATTTCGTTTAACCAATAAAAAGTTTCAATCTTTTCCTCTCTCAACTACATGTTTAAACTTCAAATAGGACTGAACACCTCCATATGTAAAATTGCACAACGGTACATCAGCAATACATCAAATTTCTAGACAGATACACTAACCTCAAATCACAATATATGCAGAAAGAATACTACTTCTTGACAGATTGCAACATGGGAAAAAACATTCATCTTATACCTAAATTGTGTTAACCTTCCGATACGGTATGAAAAAGAATTTCAAAAGAAAGTCAGACTCATAACATTATACTACTCAATCCATTCCACTGAACAAGGAAATAGCATTGCTCCATTCATCCACACTTCAGTTGACCAAATTTCGCAAACACCAAAAAATATAAAGAACAAAGTTTGGAAGAGGTTACCAAATTGAGATGCATAAAAATATGTATGAAACACTTAAAAACTTGTGAAGGTGGGATAATCATCCATAAAAATATCTTATCGTGGATGAAATAATATAAAGTATAATCCTTTCTTTTTCCTCTTTAGTTTTTCTTCAAAATTGCAACTACAACATTTCCAATTGCCACATTTCTTAGATATGTCGAATTAAAGCATTGATTTTCTAAAAGTTTAAGTTGTACACATTTCCTCTCTCGTTTCATTCATCATTCTTATTCGAAAATTCCCAGTAGAAACAGCCTCATTATGATTCAGATTCATCTATAAATCCAATATAAACGATAAAAAGCTTCACAAGTTAACCTTTACCTTATTCCCCTGCTACTGCCACCCCAATTGCAATAGCTGACTACCAGTTTCCTTAGCTGCCAAGCACCTCTTAGTGCCATCTGGATCAAACACATTCACAAATTCCAGAGTTCATCATTCACAAACAAAAATTGACGCCGCAAGTAGTATATGCAATATTGTTAAACGTGCAGGCTTTAGAATTGAATTTTTTGCAAAAAAAAACATGAAAATATATGAAGAGAAAGAGAGAAATACATACAATTTTATTCCGTCGGAGAAAATGATTTGCAGCAGAAAGAGATTGAGAGTAAGAAGTAGAACGTCGGCCGCCGGTGACTTAGGCAAAGTGTGAGCCCTTTACAAAATGGGGCTTGGAGAAATTTCGGTTCCGGGGTCGGATCTATCCGTTAAAAAGAGGCCCATTAGTGGGGTAGAATTACACAAATAGCCACTTTTCAGCCATTTGATTGAAATATAACTAAAAGTACCGACTTTCTTTTGAAACTCCATAACTTATTTTATTATATTCTCTAAAATTATCTAGAAATTACAAAAAAATATATTTTCCTCTATCTCTCCTATCAGATACATCCCTCTTACGCGATGTATTGAGACATGTGTATCTTGTATCAACAAAGGTAATGTATTGAGATATTGAGTGATATATTGGGGCAAATGTGTCTTGTATTGACAAATGTAATGTATTGATACGCGATATATTATGTATTCGAAATCCTTAAATTTTAAGAAGTTTTTGTAATTTAAAAAAAATAGAAATAAGATGTAATTAGTTCTTACCATGATGGAATTTGCGTAATTTTTACTTTTTTAAAATCATCTTTCTCGATAAACTTTTGATAACAAGGAGTACTTTCTTAAATTTCGTTTGCTATCTTATATTTGAAAATAATTTAATTTTAATTTCTTGTCCTATCTTTTAATGAATATGTTTTGTTCCCACATGAATTTCACGACATATTTAACACTGTAATTCAAATATTTTTCTTTCTTTCCTGAGATGGATATCCAATCAAAATGTGTAACATAAATTAAAACGAAATATGTATTAGCTAATAGATTATAACAACATAATAGTAAGTGGCAGTGATAAATTTATATCTGCCCTATCAAAATTCAAATCTACACGATAATTAGCATGCCGAAATTATAATTAAATAAACAATATATTATCTAACAACTTGAATTTTTAAATTGAAGAGTCACTTTTATCTTTTATTTCTCTAAAGTTTATATAAGATCCTTTGATTTATTTTTACTTGGTCTTTGCTGACTTGACACTCCATTTAATAGATTATAAATTAGGAGTTTGTTTTACTAAACGATTGTTATTAATTATGCTTTGAAATTCTAAATTTGATTACTATTACATGATATAGTTATTTAATGATAAAGTAATATTGTAAGAATATAATTAAAAAAATTGATTTGTTAAAATTGACAAGTAAAAAAAATAATATTTTTTTAATATAAGGGTCAAGTAAAATAAAACAGAGGCCAAAATAACTTATAAAACAACAAAAATGGAAAAGCTAATGAAACAACTCTCATGCAACCTTATTGATTCAATTGATTGGTTACCTAAATTTTCATATTATCATAGGAAAATTTATTTCCGGTTTTGTAACTTTCTCCCTCATTTCTCGTTTCCTATATATAATTTAAATTTTAAAATAAAATAAAATATTGGACTAAAACAACCAAAATAGACCTAATATTATTTGCTTCAAATAAAGTCTTTACAAATTTCCTAAGGTTTAATTTTCTTTTCAACAACTATCTTCATAGCTGACCAATAAAGGACCAAAGGCAGCTTCCACTAAAGTGGATCGATTCTTCATAGATGTTTCAAGGAATTACTCCAAAATTGAATTCCAATTTTACAATGTTAACTTTGAGCCTTTTCCAAGTAATTCAAACACATTTTTCCTACTATATACCTTTCGTATAATAAGTCTACAAAAATTGCTATAAATTAAACCATCAAACACAACATTGCACCTCATAATCTTGATTTTGAGTTTATGACTTTTGAATCGTAGCAAAAATAGTTTAGCGGATTTTAAAGCAGAATTGTAACTCCGACCCTGATCAGAACAACTATGGCATGCTATTCACCATCAATGATATACATATCCATTTTGATGGCATTTAACATGTTGGGGAATATCTACAGAGCATATATTCACGAGCAATATTCGCTCTTAGCTTTCATCTTATTCGTATATTTCAGCTTCTTCTTGTTACTATACTTCTCGTATGCATATCGTCGTTTTCCATCACAGGAAAAGTCATTGCATAAGGACATTATAGGACTTGTTATATGGTTCTTGTATTCAGCCATCATATTTGGCTTTGTCTTTCAGTTTTCACCGATTTTAGGCTTCTTGGCTGCTCTGTTTCTTTACGTCGTTGCCATTGCTGGAAGCGCCATTTTCTATTATATTTATGTTGTTCATGAAGAAGATGAAAATGAGAGGAAATGGTTTTGTGGAAGTGTGAGTTTGTCTCAGGGGGAATTGGATGTCATTTCCGAGAAAGTTTGAGCAGAGACGAAGTCACGATTTGAACTTTATGAGGATAGCCACATGTTTAAGTAATTGAGTTTTGTATATTTTTAGTGGATTTCTTAATGTAAATAGAGGATTTGGATTAAAGCTACTGAATTCTGCTGAACTCGTATGTTGACCTCCTAGTTTTGATGGGAGAAAAAGTGAACACTATTTGTGCCTTTGACAAGCACGAACATAATATTTATACCATAGTTTTACAACATTCATTTTTATACTATCTTTGACAAGCACGAACATAATGTTTATACCATAGTGTTACAACATTCATTTTTATACTACTTTTGACAAGCACGAACATGATTTTACGCCGGTCAGAATGTTTATAGAAAACAATATAACTGCTAAGACTATTAACAAACTTCCAGATACATGTATAAACAAAAGGAAGAAGAAAAAACAAAGATCAAGAATACATGTTCTATACAAAGGTACCCAAGCCCTCAAGGACCTAGTATTTCCTATTGAGGTGAATGCGCGAAAAAACTGAACGCTTTTGCTTCTTTGATTTAGTTCCAAAGATGAATGAGTGTAAGGGAATTCTTGATTTGCTCACTGTGTGCATCATTTGTGATTGGTTTCCGTTAAGTCCGAATTCTTGATCCAATTGTGTTATAGTCTTCTCGACGTCTAGTTGAAGTGTAGTTACACGACGAACACCAGCTTCTAGTTCCTCTCTTACCTTGTTGTTCTCTTGTTTCATGTTGAAAACTGCACCTTGGAACTTTGCTGCTTCATGACTGCTCAATCCGATTCCGTCTAATGCAACTCCCACTTTTAGAGCTTTTGTGATTTCGTCCTGAATGCTGCATAAAGCTGTGAACTTGCGATCGAGTTCATCTTTTAGAAGCAATGTGTGTGATAACCACATTGTTAGTTCACTGTGAATCTCCTTCATGTGTTTATATAAAGGCCTGATTTCTGATTTATCTTGCATTTCCTTGTCTTTGAGTTTGGATATTTCGAGCTGCAAGTCGTGGATCGTGGTCTTGAACTTTTGAACCTGATGGAATGTTGTGCTGAACCTTAACCAGAAATCCAAGTTTTCGTCTAGAATTGAATTAATGCTAAACCGGATTTTCCCCTCAATTGGCGATAGTACTGATGCACGTTGATCAACCAAAATCGTCTTGATGTCTTCTTCATCGTGCTCTACTATAGGAGTATCGTTGTCCTTCCTTTGAGGCAGATCATCGGGTTTCAAGCTTCTATCAGATGAAGGATTTTCTTCCTTCAGCTCTTTACCTTGATCAGAAGCATGTCCTTGTTGCATGAGACTCAATTTTCGACGTAGATTATGTATCTCTTCATCCCTCTTTGTGATAGCATATTTAAACTCTCTTATCTGAAGTGTGAGGTCGGACTCGATTTCTCTATCTCTCTTCTCCATATCACTTAGCTTCTTTGTAACTTCCTTATAATCCTTGAGAATTGTTTTATAGTCATTTAAGAGAATGTTTTCTTTATCCTCCAAACCGCTCAGCAGCATCTGTTGCCAATTAAGATCATCATCCTTCTCTGCAACTTCCTCTATTTTCATCTCGTAAACTTTAGTTCCAGATTGAGCTGAGACTTTCTCATCGCCTTTTTCAGCTGTTATTGGCTGCAGAAATGTGACGTGCTTCTTTGTAGGTTTTTTAAATTCCCCTTTGTTACTTAGACTGGAATCGTGCTCTTTGCGAACTTCTTTATCTTTTTCTGTTATGGTACTTAAGTTCTTGAGACCTTCACCTGAACTAGGATGATCTTTTTGTGTCACAGGATCTTGTCTCATAGTCACTTCATTTGGAGATGAATCTGTTCCATTGAGCTCCTCATCCGGTTGGACACTACTCAATTTACCGGATAAATGGTCTATATTAGCACGAGCCTCAACAAAGTGAGTTCGTAGGCTACTGTCTTGGTTTACAACATCTTTATTGATGTTCTCAATAGTTTCCAATTTTGCTTCTATCGCGGTCACCCTGATATTCAGGTTGTAGGTATCGCCTGTCTGAGCTGCCTTATCGTCTTCCAAAGACTGAACTTGTATTTGTAGTTCATTAGCTTCTCTTCTTAATCTGTCAATCAAAAGTGTCTGAGATGCAACTTCTGTTTCTAGGCTGATCACCTTATTCACAAGCTCGTCGATTTTCTCTGCCAATTGTGACATCGTTAAAGACCCTTTAGAGCTCGCGTCCATTTGGTCCTTAATCTTGTCTTGTAATGACTCTATCTCCTTACCAACTTGTTGGTTCGGGAATTTAACTCTATCAGCCTTCAGTTCATCAATTTGCTCGGGAAGATACTTATGCCTAAAGGACTTAAGTTTCTTACAAGAATCGTCAATTTTGTTGAACTCATCTTGCGCTTCTTGTGTATATACATCTTGTTTCTCCTGGAGATGAGTTAATGTTTCTTGACATGATTGCAATGCTGCTTCAGCCATCAAAGTGCAAGCCTCAGCATCCTCAATAACCCGACCCTCGCCAAATTCATCCTCCAACGTACATATCTTTTGTTGCTTTTCCATGATTTGGTTTTCAATTCCTCTGTACCTTTCAAGTCCATTCTTGTAGGAACTCCTTATGAACTCTTTCACAGTTTGCAAGGCCAATATGTCTTTCTGAAGTTTGTCGATCTCTTCAATAGCCTCGTTTTTGGACAAACCAGATTTCGCGACATCATCTGTCAATTTCTTGCCTTGTCTTTGTTTTGTGGTAGTTGACATAAGACCTTTTAAGTCTTTTATAGGAGGCTTTGGTATGTTTGATGATCCATTTGGTGGAATTTGTGTAAAATCCTTTGGCATTCTGGGAGTTGGGGCGCCATATTCGTCTTCCTCTTCCATTGCTAGTTGAATTTGTTCCGGGCAGATAGTAGCAATTGTATTGTTGGCAGTCTGTAGTTCCTTTGACAGATGATCATATCGTTCAGCCAATGCGCGATAGGCACGATAGGATTCTTCCACAAAGTTTATCAGCTCTGGCCTTTTCTTGTAGTACATTTCAGCCCTTTTGGCAAATGAATCTCCATCCTCTTCAATCAGCTTAATCACAGTTTCAACTCTCCCTTGCATATCTGTTAACACCATATGTATATACAACTGGAGTTATTGCTTTTCATATTCAACAAGCAAGAAAATGCAGGAAACAAAGAAAGGCATAATACATAAGTAGACATTCAAAATTTCGCCTTAGCTGGCAAGTAAACACTCCCACTTTAAGTATGCATATCTAAACACCTTTACTCGTCTCCAATGTGTCAGTTGAATATCTCAACTTACAAAATGATCATCTAGACACCTCCAAAACTTATGTGTCATGTCAGCATTGGGTGTCCACAAGCACAGTGGGGACGAGTTGGAGTGTTTGGTCGTCAGCTGAGATCAAGTTGACCGAGGTGTCTAGATATGCACTCTCAAAGTTGGAGTGCTTACTTACCAGCTAAGGCCAAATTTGAATGTATGTTTATGTATTATACCAAAAGGAAAATGACTCGTTTGATTGACATCACTACCATAGACCACTTCGAAACTATGTTGCTTGAACTCTTTGTTCTCAACGGGTGCGTGTCGGATCTTCCAAATATAGTGCATTTCTAGAAGATTTGACAAGGGATGCGACAATATTTTTAAAAAGTCCAAGCAACATAGCTTTGAAATGAACCCTTTGATAATATTTTTCAATCGACCCCAACTAGCTTGAAATTGAGACCTAGTACATAATTGTTGTTGTAATAAGATTGTGCAATCTAGCATATATCTAGAACCCTTTGATAATATTTTCTACCTGGTTTTTAAATTTAATTAAAATGGAGGGACAAAAGCAATACAATGCAAACAAAAAATAAATAAATTATAAAATGAAGAGGAGCTCATTTCTTCCCATCCATCCAACCACGGTGGACAAAATTACATGGTACATGTACTGGTACGAGATAATAAGAACCCAATGAAATTACTCGAGATGCCTACTAGCTAACCTTGACACCACAATTTAAAATTAAAATGATTATCAAGGTCAATATACCTTGAAGGCTTTGTTCAAGCCATTTGGATTGTTTGGTCCTAATGTGGCTAGCAGCCCACCATGAATAGGCATTGCTTGCAGCTCTTTGCAACATCTTGTCAATTCTTGATCTTTTTTTTCTTCTTCTTTTTTAAATAATTCACATGATAAATGAAACTCTTCCTCTTTTTTATTTTATGTTTTCAAAAGAACGAAAAAAATTTAGGAAAGAGGAAGAGTTTCAAACATGAGAGAAAAGCACAAGAAAACTAAAAAGAGAAGAATTAAGAAAAAGCTCAAGATTTCTTGTTAATTAGTAGATTAAAGAAGAATTAATTCTTGGTTTATGGTTGGGAGTTAATTTAGCTCCAAATTAAGTCATAGCCGTAGCAAATAAAATCACATGAATGTTGTTTATATTCGCCTTTTATTTTATTACACTAAAGTAATCGAATTATTTTTTATAACGAAAAAGTCATTCAATTTTATCTAATACGATAGAAAGTTATTCAATTGTTCTTTTAATGAAAAAAATATTATATTTTACTCAGAAATCATAAGAAGTCATTAGTGATTGTAGCACCTTCTTCTTGTACTTAATTATAACTAGTGATTTTATGTAAAATTTAGACAAAGTTGAGTTAATTTTTCTATTTTAGCTAGATTTGATTTAGATATTTTGTTGTATCTTTTTCTGAGAAAAATAAAATTATAATATCAAACTTTTGAAGTTATTGGTAAAATTGAGGTTGGTCTAATTTAATATCTACCTTTAGAGGGAGAAACAAAATTGAATAAGAAAGATGTGTCATTTTGTTGCCCCTCTATTAATTAGGCCACATGCATTCTCTTTAAATTTTGGACCATCTCAACTGTTTTTTTAAATATGGCAATCATTTTTTTAAAAAGTGTTTGTAAATTTAAATATGTTATGTATTTATTAATTTGATGTAAAATATATACTGATAAGAGTAAGTTTATTGCAATTTGAGTATATGAGAAAAATCCTTCTTGCATATTCGTCTAAATTTATGTGTCATAATTTTTAATTTATTCCAAAATGCATACTTCCTCATATTGACTTTAATTGCATTTTATTCCTAATTAATAAGATACTTATAGTTATATATTTATTTATAATTTGATTTGGATCATCAATTTTGAACACTATACTCTCTTTCTTAAATAATCAACATAAGATTTGAAGGCGCTACCTTGAGAGCAAACCGTCAAATTAAACATTTTTTTTCTTTTACTTTGAAGGTTTGCTCATAAAGTAAAATAAAATAAAATTACGCATTTCTAAGATCATTGAAATTCACTTCTTAAACTTTGTGATCGATCAAATAATACTATATAAAATGGGATAGAGGAGTATTAAATAATAAAATACTATTATCTCCGCCTCATATATATGACACATTTTCTCTTTTAATTTGTACCAAAGAAAAAAAAGGTATTCTATATTTTGCCGCAACATAACTTTTATATTTAATAACATAATTATAATTTATATAAATATTAATAACATGCTTTGAAACTATTAATCTAAACGACATGTTTAGTAGTGGTTAATGTGGGTGTGGGGGGGAGTGAGTGGATGGAGAGGTGAAAACAAAGTTAATATAAATGAAGAATAATTCAATCCACTCATATTTAATTCATAAGATTAAAGTGAATTGGGTGGCAAAATGAGTTGGAAAGAAGATGAATTTATCCATATTTACCTATATTTTTTTTGAGTAAATCGTACTATACTTTAGAATTCAATATCCAATTAGAGCTCCAGTAATATGCTAAACTTGCAAAAACATTGCACATTACTATTTATCTACATTACATTCGAAATTAAAATACAATTCATTAAGATGTGTTCTAACCCTGAGGCCTAGCAACTGACCTCGAGATCAAGAGACAAATTTCGAATCGATGAATAGAGTGTGAAGTCAAGAGTCAAATTCTAAAATAAAAATTTGAGAGTCAAGTTCCAAAATAGATATTCGAGATCAGTTCTCGAGTCGAGTCTCAGATCGGAGTCGGTGACAACAAGATTTGTTATGATTCTCCACCTAACATTCCTAACATGACACGTGGTTAAACAAGAAGGAACATTTCAGCACCACTTCACTACGACGTCGTTTTAGTTGCCAATCTCTTAAATATTAATGGAGTTTTCCACGGTTTTGAATAATTTTGTCAGCTAAGCGTTGACAGTTGAGAAGCAGATTCAGTAGTTCATCTGCTCACCAACACTGATTAATTTCTCATAAATACACTTCTTTCTTCAAATACCCAATTGGGTTTTTTGATATTTTGGATATTTTTTTCAAAGTTTTAAGCTTTTTGGAGTCTGTCAATGGCTGGAGTTTTATCAGTTCTAAGACGCATTTACCTCACACTTTACAATTGGATTGTCTTTTTTGGATGGTAAACTTCAATACCCACCTTTTATTTTTTCTCCTATCTTCCTGTATCGTAAAGGTGGATTCAAGATTTAAACTTTATGGGTTCAATATTTAAGGTTCTTGAACTTGTTGTATTTTTGAAATTATGGGTTTAGTTATACCATTTGTTGCAATTTTAATGAATTTTGCTCATAAATTTATGTTTCACCTTGAAAATACGGGGGTCAGGTATCTTGGAGATATGAACTTTTTTTGGGATTGAACATAGTTGATTGATTGATTTGTTTTATGTTTTTTTTTTCATTATTAATTAACTGTAGATCTGAGATCTTTAATTGGAAATTTCAGGTTTCAAGTTTTTTATCTTGCTGTGAAAACTCTGAAAGAGTCTGGGCATGAACATGTCTATGATGCTGTAGAGAAGCCTTTGCTTTTAGCTCAAACCGCCGCCATTTTAGAGGTAACTCCCACCATGGCTATGTAAAGGGCAGAGCCATGGAAAATTACACTGTTTATACATGGTTACAAGTTAGTATTTTTATGAATATATAATTGATGTTGAAACCTCATACACTTTTTCTTGTGTTTATTGCTTCATATTTTGAGCCCCTTAATGAAAATTCAACCCGGTTATTATCATGTTGTATATATGGGTATATTTGTGGAGGTGGGGTGGTGGCTGGAATGCTATTTTCTCATTAGTTTTGGGTAGTTGGAATATGAGGTTGATGAATAAATGAAATTCTAGACATTTGTTATTCAATTTGCTTAAAAGATTGAATTTTTAATACACATGAGGGAATATCTATTTTGGGAAATTTTACCTAATAGATATATTTTCATTCATATATGTTGGGTCAAATGTGGCAATTTTTTGAAGGAATATGGCTGAAAGTTGTTGACACTCTACCTCTCCATCCCCACAACATGCAGTTTAGTGTAGTGTTGGTAAAAGTTTCTTTTTTCTTTTTGTGGAATTCCCAAAAGTAGCTTCTCTTGTTACTTGAAAAAAATTGGTTTTTCAAATCTAATTTGCTTATTACAGGCCCTTTAAACTAATTAAGCTTGGTTGAAACATAAACTCTAAATACGGTACCTACTTCTGTATGATCTTTATCTAATGATAATGCTTTTCCTTCTGAAGACTAACAATGTCATACCTCCTCTGTTTCAATTTGTTTGTTTTGCTTTGACTTGACACGGAGTTTAAGAAGTAAAAAAGGTTTTTGAATCTTGTGGTCTTACGTTAAAGATACGTAGAATGTACCAAAATGTCCTTTAATCTTATGGTCTTATATGTTCTAAGATGAAAGATTGGATTATCAATCCCATTGATACCATCTATCTCATACCAAAACCGATCAATCGAATCCCTTTTTTGGGGAAAATACGAGATATCTAAGTCATACCATACCAGTAAAAAGATCTATTCATTTTTAAAAATGAAAATAAAAAGGGGGATTGGATTGATGATAAAATAGAATCCTGGGTCATGCCATGTAGATAGTTAGAAGTAAAGAGTTGCCAAAAAAGGAAAGTAACATTCTTTTTGAAATGGACTAAAAAGAAAGTAAGACAAACAAATTGAAACAAATTGAAATGGAGGGAGTAATACTTAAATCTAATGAATAATGTGTGTTGTCATTTTTTAAATAGTTTTAAAATGTTTCAGTGGTTTGTGCTGCTACTGTTGCTGGATAAAAGTCCTAGTTGCAACTCACATGTAACTTGCCCTGTGTAGCCGCCTGTAACCGACATGTAGTTGGTTGTTTGTGCTGACTCCATTCACTTATTATATGCTTATGGAATTTCTTAATCAGATTTTGGGTAAATAATTGTTGTTGCAGAACTGTGGGTTTAGTATTGTTTATTGCATGGTGTTATTATCATTAGATGCTAACATGTTAATTTTCTATTCCACATGAATCGCGAAACAGATACTTCATGGTTTAGTGGGTAAGTTTCTAGATCCCAAGTTTAAATAAGCTCAAGGAGAAGTTTTTGAACTATAGTAATAACCTATTCTTTTTTATCACCCTTAACTAGGTTTGGTAAGATCGCCAGTATCAGCAACTCTTCCACAAATAAGTTCAAGATTATATGTAACGTGGGGTATTCTATGGAGTTTCCCTGAGGTTAGCTTAATTAATTTCCTTGAATTTCTACATACAATATAAAACTATTAAAAGTACTTTAACTAACGAATTCGTTTGCTGATGCAGCTTCGGTCTCATATTCTTGTTAGTTCTCTAGTGATTAGCTGGTCTATAACGGAGGTGAGTCTTGCTTATTCGTAAGCTTCAAATTTTGTTTATGTTAAGATGTCTATTTATAGTAACTTGAGTTTGCAAGTCTCCTAACAATAACTGCAATGGTCAGATCATTGATTTATTAGTAAAAGAAAGTCTTCTTGCTAGATATCTTTTCTAGACTTTATTTACTATATTTAGTTGAAAAATAAAAAAAAAAGAACACGGAACAACTGAGTAAAAATCTGAGACTTATGCTGGTACCAAGTAATTGCAAGTGTAGAGAAGTTGTTTTCCACCACACCTTGTTGCAGTGATTATAATAACAATTAAAACAGATCAAAGATACGTCTGAATATAGATGAAGAAAACATTGTTTACTGTGCCTTGACTCCATTTAATCTTTTCTTTTAAATAAAGATTGTTTTTGTTTCTTCTTTAAATGTCAGAATGCTATTGTACGCATAGCCAAGCAACTCCGCTTTTTCATAATTAACCATGTGTATTAATATTTTCCCCACATTCTTTACTAGTCTTGTATAGTTTTAGGTTAAGATTGATTTCTCAATGATTTGGCTCTCAAATGATTATGATGGATGTACTTCTTAGTTTGGAAGTAACAACGAACACAGTGAGTTTTATTGGGTAGACAAAGAAAAAATATAGATTATTCAGAACTCATGCTTTTTTTTCATTTCCATTTATTTCTATCTCTAGGAAAAATTGATTATAAGATCAATAAAATATCCTCAATCTTAGTCCATAAGTTGGTTCTTTTTACTTGCAATATCTTAGACTAACAATCATGAGTAATGCTTTACTATGTACTAGACCATCATTAGCATGAACATGTGCAATGAGTGCTGAAATCAAAATTGTGATTACTTCTTCTGCCTTCATTTTAATTCAGTTGTGATGTTTCAACCGACAGAACAACAACATACCCAATGTAATCTCACAAGTGGGTCTGGGGAGGGTAGAGTGTACGCAAACATTACCCCTACCTTGGGAGGTAGAGGCTAGAGAGTCTGTTTCTGATAGACCCTCGGCTCAAGGAAAAGCATATCAAAGCAGATACTAAGGAAAGCATGACAAAACATTCTTAAAAAAAGGCAGTTGCTACAACAAAATAGTGCGATAATTGAAGTACAACAGATAGTAACAAAAATCGAAAGACAAGAAACTACAAGAGAAATACTCCGACTACTAGTAAGGAAGGATAGGCAAGATAGCGCTCTACTACCTACTAACCTTTCAACCGACACAACGTATAGATATTAGCCTTTATCGTCCGTATATGTTGTGGAATCCAGTGAAGCTGCAAAGACCTGAGGCTGAGTTGGTTCCCATGAGACCCACACTCAAATGTGCCCATTTGAGGCAACAAATTCAAGGTTGGTGGGGAAGGGAGGGTGGGAGATAAGTAGGATCTATCCATCCCAATCATCCTTCCTGAGGATCCTGTCAAAAGACTAATTACTATTTTTAAGCAAGTCCTATTTGTTCTCAATGAGAGACCTACTGGGCTAAAGAATCAGTCTCTTCAATTAGAGTGTCAATCAAGAGTTTTTTCAAGAGAGAAAGAGATAAGAGAAATGGGAAGATAACAGAGAAGAGGATAGAGAGGTATCTGGACAGGAATTTTTTCTCAATTACTCTCACCAGAATTCTCTTCTTAGTTTCAAAAGTTGTAGAGTGTTTTGTGGGGGCAGCTTAATGTATTTAGTACTCGATGATATTACAAAATTAGACTGTTCTTTTATAGATAAGCTAGCTTAGCTTTCCTTATCTTTTGCTTTTCCTTTCTGTATTGGTAAGGGCCAACATGAATGTTGAAATAATCAACTTCAACTAAAGCATCCTTGTGCATTGTGAGACTGTTAAAATGGATGATTGTTCAATTATTCAGAAATACTCTACCCCAGGGGATATCAGTAGACACTAGGTAATGGTTTGCTTGATGAATTTATTTTTTAAATTCCTAAGTATTCCACTTAATTATCGTAATTCAACAGAGATACCTCTCCAAGGGAGCCTTGGTGCAACGGTTAAGTTGTCTCCGTGTGACCTATATCATCACGGTTCGAGCTGTGGAAGCAGCCACTATTGCTTGCACTAGAGTAGGTTGTCTACATCACACCCCTTGGGAGTTGGGGGTGCAGCCCTTCCTCTGACCCTGCGTGAGCGCAGAATGTTTATGCACCGAGTCGCCTTAATAAAGAAGCCCCTCAATTATCCTTAGTCCATATAGTTAACACTTAACAGAGAATTATGTAATTCAGACTTATTTTCCCTGATTCCCTCAATAAGTTTGTGAGAGCACATCAGACGGAACATCATGTCATTGCACGATGCATGTCATAACTCATAAAGTGATTGTACAACTATTTTTCTCACTCTCTTGCTATCCAGTAACTTCTATCTGTGACAAGGGCCAATTTTGGTTATTAATGATGTCATTTCATGACTGCTCAACTGATGATATTCATATCTAAATAATAAGTTGATAGTTTGTGTCAATTCATGGTTAAGCAACATGTTGATTATTGGCATATTCTCTCTACTAAATATTCAGATCATTCGATATTCATTTTTTGGGACAAAAGAGGCATTTGGTTCTGCACCTTCATGGCTCTTGTGGCTAAGGTATGACTCTTTTAACTTTGTGAGCCAGGTAAATGAGTTTGCATGGTAAATGGATTGGGGGTAATCTGTTGTTAATAAATCCTTCAACCTGCTTTTGACCAATTTAAAATGGACCAACCTATTTTTCTTATCAAATAACCACACAAATGAGACTCATTTCGTTAGAGCAACAAATTTTTCACAAGAGCATTATCAAATGATATCTTAATCGTTATGTTCTTCTATTCTATATAGAAGACAAACGACGCCATTATAGATGATCAAGAACGGATTGTAAAATTAGTAACAAGAAATGGGAAAGAAAATAAAAAGTACTCCCGCCATTCCAATTTGTTTGTCTGGTTTTGACTTGGCACGGAGTTTAAGAAAGTTAAAAAGACTTATGAATCTTGTGCTCTTAAACTAAAGATAGGTAGAATGTACCAAATTGTCCTTTGGTTTTGTGTCCTTAAACGTGCCACGTGGATAGTTGGAATTGAAGTGTTGTCAAGAAAGGAAAGAGTCATTCTTTTTTATACAGGTTAAAAAGGAGAGTAAGTCGCACAAATTGGAACGGAGGGAATAATTGAGATGGTTTCACCTGTGCATCATATATGGTGACTAAAATGCAAACCTTTATTATGAATCCACAATCCACCAGATTCGAGCCATTTTGTCTTCTCTAGTAGTGGCAAATACCTTTTCTGGCAGATACAATTTAGTTTGATTTGCATTTCAAAGATAAAGTTCAGATATCGATTTTCTTCTTGCAGGTATAGTACCTTCTTGTTGCTGTATCCTAGTGGCATCACAAGTGAAGTTGGTTTGATATATAGCGCTCTGCCTTACATCAAGGTACTTAAACAACATCTCTCTCTTTCGACTCATAAAAGTTACAAAATAAGTCGTATATGGAAAAACATTATTAATTTCTGAAAAGTTCGAGAAGTGTGTTTCACCTTTGAATATTTTCCATCATAACTTTACTTGTTTGATTTCACAAAATGATTTTTTGTGTAGTAGCAACAACGTTACTGTATCCATAGCCCTTCCAAATTGCACCCTTTTCCGGCTTCCCCTCCTGTCTTGACATCAAAACCAACTTGCTCTATAGTTTCTATTTGGGCCTCTCGGAGACACTTGTGCATAAGTTCCTGCAACTATATATATACTCAGTTTATTCGGCTCTTGTAATTGAAATTTTGCTCCTTGCCACTAGTTCTAATTTTCCTGTTTATATGCACGGTGCATTTTCTAACGAAACTACTTTTTCTAGGGATCGGATATGTATTCTCTTAGGATGCCAAACAAATGGAACTTCTCTTTCGATTACTACTATGCAGGACTTGTTGCCCTCGGTATCTATGTCCCAGGCAAGTATCCTAATATACACACTCTTTTTGTTCAACCTTATATTATACCTTTCCTCATAAACAAATCCGAGAATGATACATGGCATGACGATGCTTTCCGTTTTAGATTTTGATTAGTTTGCTATATTCGGAACTGCAGGCAGTCCTCACATGTACGGTTACATGCTCGGACAGAGAAAGAAAGCTCTCTCCAAATCGAAAAAGGAGTAGACTCAATTGAAATGTAGCTGTTGGAGATTGCATTTATTCAAGCAATTTTAATCTTAATCAATGTATTTCAACTGTTCAATTTTTTCTTATTAATTTAGACAATAGAACAATTTGCATTTCTCAGATGAATGTCAAGTGGTTGAATGAAAATTCATTTACAGTTTGCTGATTTTCATTAGAACTATAAACAAGGGATTCATAAGCTATGTTGCTTGGACTCTTCAAAAATATTATCGCACTTGTGTTAGAATCTCCAAAAATGTAATACTTTTGGAGGAACAAACATGCTTCTCTGATCTCTTGACATTATTGAAGAGTCCGAGCAACACTAGTTAAAGTAGTTAAAGATTAACAAAAAGGGGAAAGTTTGTAATTCTCTAAAACAATAAAGAATGCAAAATTGGACAAAAAATGAACATACATGGAGGAGGACATAGACCATAGCCTTCAGAGCAAGAAAAAGGATGAGGTAAACTATCTCTTTGCTCATATTTGACAAAAAACATTATTAACTTAAAGAGCATGTATGAAATCTCCCAATCAATAACATCGTTAGGCAAACATTGTATGAAATCTCCCAATCAATAACATTGTTAGGCAAACATTGTATGAAAGCTTTGTGAATCTTATTCTTGGTTTTAGCAAGCCACCAAGACATAACAATTTGTCTAATGTTGCCAAATTTAAGAGGGATACCACAATTCAAACAAAAGTAAGACCAACTCTTAATGTCTTTCGCTATAAGTTTATATTTTTGTATTATAATGTTTTATAGATTATACATAGATATAACTCTAGTTTTTAAAGAACTTATGTCTTACTATGCATAAAATTCGATTAGATTCAATTGTTAAAGAACAAAAAATAAAGATTATCTCATTTAAAAGATAAACCATGGAATTTTATTAGTATATAAATACTTGATAACTCAAATAAAGCTCAAATCTAACCATATGCATTTCCATTATCATTTATTAACCCTTCGGACCACTTTATTTGTTGTCTTTACCAAAATATTTGTCATTTAATATATATATATATATATATATATATATATATATATATATATATATATATAATGAGTACATTCTTTTCATTTTGCTCTTAGTAATAACCACTCTTAGAATTAATAATTATTGACTAATTAACTTAGAAAACCTAAGTGAAGAATACATAGACATACTTCAATAGTATAATTGCTTAGATTAATTTTCTTTTTATTAATTGAGGAGGTGTTTATTGAAGAGAGATTAACATTTTAAATAATTAAAAATAATAAATAAGAGTATGGTAGCCACAAAAAAATGTGACAAACAAAGTGATCCAGAGAAAGCAGTATTTATTTTATGAGTTCTTTATTATCTTTATTGTCGATAACATTATATTTTAGCATAATATCATGACTTATTTCATATCCTTTTATTTTCACAAGAATTGAAGCACTATATTGTTTTTCTATCTAACTAAAACGTAAGAAATAGTTGAAAGCATTAGTTATGTGTTCTTATGTTGTAGAGATTCCATGTAAATCATCGAACTTTATCGAGGCTTGACATGCCACAAATCCTCTTTAAAAAGAGAGGTGTCTTTGAAAACGCGACAAAAGAACCCCAAAAGGCTTAACTAAAACCATAAAAATTGAAATAAAACAAATTGACTTCTATAAATTTGATTTGGTTTATCAATTCTTTTAAAAAATAACATAATTAATTTGATTTAATTTGGTAAATGAAAAAATTCCAACAAAACCGACCTGCACCCCCCTTAAAGATAAAGTTTATACGTGGATAACGTGATTATGTTAGTGTTCATATTAGAGTAAAAATTGAAAATAACAATAGATTAATTTTGACTTTTATTTTTTTTAATCAGACAAAGCACTTAAAAATATTCAACATGTTTGACTTCTGATTAGTAGAATAATGAACACATATATAAATCAAAGTTGTACATTAACACTTTAGTATATAAAAAATAAAAGCAATTCCTTTTCTTAGACTTTCCATATTCTTTGTTTACACCTTTCGTTTTCTCAGCTTTTTAAACGTGGGAAATTATTCCTTTTGTACACATCATGCAATATAATGACTTCTTTTGCACCTACAAAGTTTTCGAGTTTGAATCTCAAATATAATATCGTCTTTGTTAAAGAAAAAATTATCACTAAATATGGAACTTGATCAATAATATGAATGAAAATTTATTCGGATATTGGTACGAACAAAAACTATAGAACCTTTCATTTTTATCTATCATTTATGCTTTATCGGCCATTTCTTTTCAATTAAAACTTGTATTATATTACTCTTGATGTTCTTTATTCATAATAAAGTAATTTACAGAGTTTATGAAAATTGAGTTTAATTTTATGACGGATAAATTAAAAGGTAGTGACATGTATTTTTATTTAATACTGATACTTATTTGTAACCTAGAATAAACGATAAATAACTTGATAAATCAAATTTAATTATATTGATTGTGTAAAAATATCATGACATTGTTTATATTCATAACTTAACCTGTATAATTTTAATGAAATTTAAGTCAGATACACTGATAATATTAGGATTATTTACACAATTAGTTTACTTTGACGTACCATAACCATTAACTTTTTTATCAGGATATCAATTAATGTTTATCACAGAGATTTACATGTTATTACCTTATAAATGATCTTATGATGCACATTAATACTTTGTATTTCTTAAATTGCAAAAATAAATTAATTGTTTCTTCTAATTAGTGTTTTATTTTATTTAGTTGACATATTGTTCCTCCTTTTTGTTCTATTCTATATATTACTCTTACAATCCCCTCCATATCTAAAGTTAGAGCTTTACAATTTTTAAGTTTTCAAACCTTTTACGTTGAAAATGAATTGCATTATTATTTGTTTGAAACATTTGACTTTTGACTGTTGGATAAAGCTAAAATATGATGTTTTCTAATTAACCAACACAAAAAGTGACCATCCACCAGCTCTTTTTTTTTTTTTTTTTTTGGAATTACATAAGTTTGGTCTTATATTCATAGTAATTATTATTTTATTTCACGTGGAAAAAGTTAACTACTTATGCATGATTATATAAATTAATACTATCTAATTTTACGTCCTAAAAGATTACGAGCTCAACAGTGTAGACTACTTACAAATTTTTTTTAAAAAATGATTTTTCAAATCTCTTATAGGTAAAAATGAAGATTTATTGTAAGCAGTGGTGGACGTGGATTCACGTATGTGTGTAGCTAGGTAATTTTTTTCTTATATATATACATCGATTAACTTCTTTGTAAATTCAATTCTTTATATTTTGACATGCACCATCTTTGTGAAAATTTTGATTCTACCATTTATTGTAAAATGACATAAAACTTAAGGTGGAGGTGGGTGGGGCTTACACCAATACAAGGAAAGGGTAATGGTAAAATGGTAAAGGTTAATTTACCCTTTGGTAGTTTGGTTAGAAGTAGCAGCCATTATTGTGAATTTACAGGTTATATATAAGTAAGATTTAATTTCAAGAAAAAGATAGACAATGAATTAAGAATCCGTTTAATCATGAAAATTGCAAAAAAAACAAATAATTAAAATTATTTTTGAATTTTCATGAATAATTTGAAGTGAAAAAAAAACTTGTTGATAATTTCAAATTCTAGAATTCAATTTCAAATTGAACTTTGAATTTTACGGCTAAACATAATTTTTGAAATAAAATATTTTTGACCATTATCTCTTAAATAATTCGCGTGAAAGGCCATTTGATACCATTTTAAAACAAAAACAGAGAGTGTAAACTACATATCATAACTACTTAAAGTGTTTTAATAAATACTTGGTGATAATTTAAATAGAAAACATGGACACTATGGACACTTAATAGTCTAAGTACAAACTCACAATTTTTTTTTACTTCATTATGTTTTTAACCATAATTATCTCTTTAACTTTAACTAGTTGGCTCAGAAGTAACTAAACAAAAAATACACTTCGATGTTGAGTTGGCATACACATATCTATTGTCGATTAGGAATAACTATTTAGCCAATTCAACATCAAAATGTATTTTTTTAATATAAGAAAGTGATAATTTAAGTATATATATGTAAAGAGAACAATGGACAATTGATATATGAAACTCGTGTAAAACAATAATTTAGATTTATTTTTGATCATTTTACTCTAGATAAAAGTATTAAAAACACCACTAAACTCGACACAAATTCTAAGTTTCATCCCAAACTATTGACAATATTAAAAACGCTTTTTTACTTGACTAACTGAACTTAAATAACACCCCCTGCAACATGAGTGAAATATACTTCTAAATTCTCACCAAGTTTAGAGGTGTTTCAATACTTCTCTCGACTATTTATTAAGAGTCTCATGCTCCTACATGAGTTTGAGACCACTTGCTATGTCATGTGACAGATCGAAGATATATCTAAGTTTAGTTAATCAAATAGTAGAAACTAATATTTTGCGTCAAGTTCAGAGTGTTTTGAATTGTTCTAAATTTTTAACTTGTTGGCTGAAATGTAACCAACTCCTAACAAGTTACCAACTTTCCATCAAACTATAGCCTTACCGATTACATACCAGCTAGCTAATACAATTAAATTAAACCTGATAGAAAAAAAAAATAGCGACGTTTGAACTATATGTTAATTGAACTATATGAGGTCAAACAGACACTGTAGATTTTTTACAGTTGCAGTGTTTCTTCTTCTTTTATTTTACATCTTTTTGGGTCCCCATGGTTTCAGTAGTGGAGGGACAATGAAATAGACAGAAATAATAGAAAAGAAAAGGCTGTTTTTTTTTTCTTTTTTACCTTTGTTTCTCTTATATGTCTTGGGACCCCAAAAACACCAAAAAATAATGTAAGAAGGGAATATAAGAAACTATATACTATATAGCTAGAATGAGTTCATATATCATAGATATATAGTAACTAAAAGCTTGTTAATAAATTTTCATTTAGATACACGAATTATGGTATGTTATGATTTGATACTTTTATCTCAACAATAACAATAATATACTCAATATAATTTCGGAAATGACGTTTGAGCAGGGGCGGACCTACCCTTGGTTTAGGGGTGTCGAGTGACACCCCTTCGTTGGAAATTTACGTTGTATATAGTTAAATTTTAGTTTAATAAATATAAATACATGAATTGACACCTCTTGAAACAAGTTGAAGGTTTAGTCTATTAGTTAAGTGGTTGCAAACACTCCATGAGGTCATTTGTTCAAGCCCTACTAACCTCATTATATATTTTTACAATTTGGACTATTTTATATATATATTTTTTTACTATAACCATTGACACTCCTTAATGAAAACCTTGCGTCCATCACTGCGTTTGAGAAAGATAGATTGTATGCAAATCTTATCTTTGACTCGTGAAGATTGATAGGTTGTTTCTAAAAGACACTCATCTCAATTACATCACTTCCAACTCAAATTTTAAAAAATTTATGTGAATATTCTCTAGCACAGTAATTAAGAAGTGTTTGCATAAGTAATCAACTGGATTTTCTATTTACTTTTCCTAGTCAGTATACATATATATATATACATCATATTCTGATAGTTATTTTCAGCTTAAGCAGTTACCTGCTCAATTATTTAGATTAATTCTTCATAAATTTCTTTTCTTATTTAAAATATTATAATTATTTTATTTTCCTCTTTATTGATACAAGTAGGGGTGTTCATGGGTCGGTTTGGATTGGTTATTGGTCAAAATCAAAACCAAACCAACTTAATCGGTTTTAAAATTATCAAAACCAAACCAAACCAAACCAAATATAATATACATATTTATTTGGTGGTTATCGGTTTCGGTTTGGTTTGGTTCGATTATTCGGTTATTAACCATACACATAAATAAAAGAAATAGTTCATTCAAAATGTGAAAAAAGTGACAACAATCCATTCAAAATAAAAAATAGTTAGAATGACTTAAATTACCGAACTTTCAATTATTGAATTTACTATCAATAAAGCTTTAAAATTCACTATATTGGCCTAGAAGGAAGAGACAATAACATTTTCAGTCCCACAAAGATTGTCATAGACACTCATATACATGAAATCAATAAGATAAATGTTTTCACCTTGGGCATTCTTGCTTTCAATAAGTAAAGTATAAAGAAATTTTAATGAAAACATATATAAGATCTTTAAAATTGTTTATAAAAACAATATATTAAGTATGTATATTAATAAAATATGTGTATATAATTCATCGGTTCGGTTCGGTTATTTCTTCGATTTTTTGAATAAAACCATAACCAAACCAAATACTACCGGTTTTCAAAAATCTAAAATCAAATCAAACCAAACCCAAATAAAATTAGTTTTATTTTATTGATTTGATTTAATTTTTTAATTTAGATCAATTTTTATCCAAATCGTGAACACTCTTAGATACAAGTATATTATGAGTTGTCGAAACACATAGAATATATATAGGAGAGTACAAGTTATTCTTTGTGGCATATTTTAGCGTAATTAACTGCGCCGGACAATGATTGCACTTTTGAATATTAGGAAACTCTATGTTCTGTCAAAGCTTTAAAAAGTACATCTTTGTGAAACCAAAAATAATATTCTACCTTCTACTTTTTGTCTCTCTTTTTTCTTATGTCTTCAACTACTCATGCTTATCCACATTTTTTATTAATATATTAATACTGCAAAATAATGCATATCATTAATAATTAATATTATCATTTTTGACAAATGGATTCAAAAAGAATCCAAAACATATGTCACATTTGAAATTTGAACTTATAGGAGTCGAGTGATGTGTCGACGCTACAAATTGAGTATCAATAATTATCTATATTGTGTGTATTCTGTTAAATTAGATATTCTATGGAGTTGAATGATGCAGCTAATAAAAATTAATACGGCCCCTTTTCAAAGAGACTGTCCTTAGGACTCTATTTAGTAAAGTCATTTAACAACGGATAGACACAAGTTATGCACTTATTATGAGTTATCTATTTAAAAAAAAAAACAATAGCGACCAATTCTTTCTAAATATATATATATATATATACTAGAAATTTTAGCTCCGTCTTTAGTTGTGTTATTAGTAATAAAGTACTTGTTGCCTTCACTTTTTATTTCTAGTTAAAAAAAAAAATTCGTGAAAACTAGCGCTTGAATGATAAGATAGAAAAGCCTAATGTTAAGGTGATTTGAAATTTTGTAAATGTATAAATAATGCTTTTGATATAGAGAGGTGAATTCCCTTCCTTGCCTCCCTCTTCTTGCTAATTAACTTTGACATTTCCAAATTTTTTATAACTTTAAGTCTTTTCAATTTTCAATTTTACATCAATCCAGTGGATAATATTCTTTTCTCAAATTTGTCTTCTATCAAATGAAGAATAAAATATTTGTTCCAATTCATTGTAAATATGTGGTAATCAACTTAGGTTTGAGTTTTTTGTTTTGTTTTGTTTTCCCTTAGATATTCATTAGCTACATTGAGATTCAATTAAATTTAGATTATTAGAAGTAAAATATTCCTTTTAAAATTGACTTTATATAAAAAATTCAAACTCAAAATATTTGATTTAGGTCTAGTAAATTTAGTATACTCACAATTACTTTTACATACTCACAAGGAACAAATAGACCATCAAATATAAATGGATTATAGTCAATAAGAAACTTAGTTCAACCAAAAGGCTGAACTCTTTTATTAAAGAATATTCCAAAAAATTCACCCCCTTTTGTAATTCTTTTTTTTAGTGTGTGTGGAGAAGTTATAATTGTCTTACAATAGGTAGTGGAAACATTACTATTCCAAGTCAAATTGCACTTTAGTCATTGCAGTTGTGAATATTGTGAATAGTTAAGTTTCATTATATACTTTTTCTGGATTATCTAGATGCATGGCATGATGATAAGGAGCGGGGTAAAGTCGCCTACAATAGATTTTTATGATTCAATCTTTATTCATATCTCTTGTGCATATATGAGGTTAGTGTATTGAACTGTCATTTATTTGAAGTAAATCAGTATTTGTTTATCTATTTGACCAATTATTTCAATTACAAATAAATAGTTTTTAGGAGTTTTTTCAAGTTTTCATTCAGAAAACTTCAATTTTGTTTTCTAAAAACTCATAAATTGAATTTGCAAACTCAATTTTTTGGAAAACAACATTGGTATAATTAATTATGTCTCACTCTCAAACAAATTGAAATCGACTATATGAATACTCATTACTTTGATTAAACTCACTCATGTAATTGACAAGTTTTACCTTGACAGTCAATCTACCATAACCGGTAACCCCCTCTTATTTCTGAATTTGAAACCAACAATATAAATAAGCTCACACAAAGTTAAAAAAACAATATTTTTATATTTTTTAGATTAGAAATTTTTGAACATATTTCTTTCTGAAATTTTGTGCTAAGTTAATCATCCCCACATAAAGGACAAAAAATAGTTGTAGTATATTTGTAACTTCAATATAACATTAATTTTATTAAATGAAATCAGCAAGAGAGTACAGTACTAAACAGTAAACCCTAAAGAGCCTTTAAAGTGATATGAAATGATTATTTTCTCTGTTGAATGAATATAAACATTTACACAACCTTTTACTATATAGCACAAGCTTTTACGTAATTGATAAAATTATTGTCATATTTTTTTAAATCTAATCCTTTTAACCAAAATAATGAAACTCTGAATGAGTCAAAAAGCATGTCAAAAATTTCACAATTTCCTGCTTTATGCTTCCACACTACTACAACTACAACTACAACTACTATAAAAAACCAAACTTATCTCATTTTCTCACTTGCTCATACCACAAACCAAACTCACAAAATTTAGTAACAAAAAAAAATAAATCCAAATTTCAGTCAAATCAATATCTCTGACCAAAATTTTTGTGAAGAATATTTGTCAAAGAATCTTCAGAACATTTTTCAGAAAAAAAACCTCTTAATCAACAATCTTTATTTTGTTATATATCATCATCATATATTCTTCCTTTTTTTCTTCATCAAGATTCCACCTTTTTTTAAAAAAAAAATGTATCAATTTCCAAGTTTTTATGAACTAGGTAACACTTGTTCAGATTCATATAATAATTTTCTTCATGAAATTATAAATTCATCATCAAATGAAATGTTTAATAATATTAATAATTTGGAAAGTTCGAGTGTTAGTCCAAGATCAATGGCTGAAGCTAAAGCAATTGCAGCTAATAAAAGTCATAGTGAAGCTGAGAGAAGGAGAAGAAAAAGAATCAATGGACATCTTGCTACTCTTAGGAACCTACTTCCTAACACTATCAAAGTAAGTTTTTTTCCCCAACTTTTGATTCATAATTTTATGCAACTATATATTATATGTATATATATTATTTAGAGTTGACAAATGGACGAGTTGAGTCGATAAACAGGTCATAATCCAATTCGTTTAAACATAGATAGATTGAGTCATGAGTTGCTAAAAAATGGTTAGGTTTTACCACTTTTGCGCTAGAGGCGCCGCACATGCGATGGTTAATTGAACATCTTTTACCAGAATATGATATTTTGTATGTAGGTTAAATATTTTTAATATATATATATATGTCATAATCCAATTTGTTTAAATATGGATAGGTCGAGTGAGTTACTAAAAATCGATTTGATTTTGTCACCTCTAGTTCCTGCCTACACAATGGTGCTAGCTGGAACCATATAGATTAGGTGGTCAGTTTAATATTTTTAATCGAATCATTATATTGTGTATGTATGGTAAATATTAGTACTTTTTATACATACATATTAAATATTTAGTATTCCCAAAAAATTCTGTATTCACCATTATTTCTAGATAGATATGTAGCATGTACTAATATGTCTTGCTCTAATATTTTTTACTTGAAATATGATGTATGCTGTTCAATAATCATGAAGCCCCTAGGCCCTAATACTCTAGTCTCTTTGCTTTTTTGCTTTTACGCACCAAACAACATGTGATAGCTAGGTTTCATATGTAGAATGAAGTTTTTATTTTTTAAATGCAATTTAGGGTAAAATCTTAGGTTCTTTTAATTATGATGTTCATACCTCATTTGATATATATTGAGACGAAGGTTTATCAAAAATATTTTTTCTATTTTCATAAGGTAGGAATATCATATAAGATTGTGTACACTCTCTGTGACCATACTTGTAGAATTTACACTGAAAATAACCTGATTCCGCCTTTTCTATTTCTTAAAAAAAAGTTGTTAAATATTAATCATAAAAAGAAATATACAATTTAGTCAAATATACCTCTTATAGTATAGTCGCTATTAAATAATTTTCATAATGATTGTGTCTCGCTTGAAATAATACCACATTTTCACGCTCAAAAAGGCAACTTTTACACGCTAGTTTTGACAAACGTCGGTAGTAGGGTACAAGTTATGTATTTATTTGAACTCCATAACTTTTGCGCATATTTTGTATAATATACTCAGTGTAGGGTATGAAAGAACAGGGTGTATAATGATCTTATCTCTATTTTTATGGAATAGCGATGTTACTTTCTATAGATCCTCGACATAGATATATTTAAATTCAATAAATCAAATGTACTATGATAAAATTTTATACTCTGAGCATATAAAGTTCAAATCCTTGATTCGTATGTGAATATCGATGACAAACTCTTACATAACAACCTTTAGAAAATGACAAAAATGGCCCCTTATGCTTGGATTCTAGTCATTTAAGTTTGTAAAAAAATGAGTATTTTTAATCTTTGTCGAATATTTAATAAACTCTGTCTGTTAGATTTCACAGAAACTTTAAAGGAAAAAAAAGGATTTAGGGGAAACTCATATTTTTCTAGTATAGTTTATGTTTAATGTCTAGTACATTTTTGCGTTACAGTTTCTAGAATTTGATAACACTTTATGGTGTTTATGGTTTCATTTTTTTTGTGTGTACACAATTAATTACCATATAATCTAATAAACTGAATTTATTCAATATTAAAATGAAACTATTTTGAACCTACTCTAAACCTAAAAGGACCACATTTATCATTTTCTCTAACTTCATTTGTTCATCCAAAAATTGTGCAGACAGACAAGGCCTCTTTACTAGCAGAGGCAGTAAGGTGTGTAAGGGAACTAAAGCAGACAACATCAGAACTAGGAGCAACAACAACAATGTCGGAAAACGACGACGACGATGATCACACGACATTAATGACAAAATTAATGTTTCCGAGTGAATCGGATGAATTAAACCTAAGTTATTGTAACGATAATAATAATAACAATACTGATAATAACAACTCGGAGTACGATGGGGCAATAATAATAAAAGCATCAATGTGTTGTGAGGATAGGCCAGAAATTATGATGGAATTAAGAAGGGCATTGAGTACAGTAGAAGGAAAAATTGTAAGGGCAGAAATGTCAACAGTAGGAGGAAGAATTAAGTGTATTTTGTGGCTAGAAATGTTAGAAAATGGATGCAAAGAAGGGCTATTAGTGCAATTGAGAAGGGCATTAAAAGTGGTTATGGACAAGGCAAATTTTGGCCCACAAAATATGGGGCAAGATTTGTTGGGAAATAATAAAAGGCCACGTTTAGTAGGGGGACCAATGAATTATGTTTGCAAAAATGGACAGCTCTAAAGAGACAAAGATTTGTGGACATAATGAGCAAAAGATGTTAATTGTGGAAAAAAGTTTGCAAGTGTTTTGTTTTTTGGTTTGTCTCTTCTTCTTTTTCTTTTTCATTGAGTGGTTTTTGTATGATTATTTTAATATTTGGATTTGTCTTTAAGTTAGGAGTCGTTTGGTGGAAGATATGTATGTTAATTTTGGTATTTATATAATCTTTTGTTTGGTAGTGTTTTCAGCTTATACATAGTAAATCAGGAAATTTATATGAGGGTATTATTAACGTTCTAATATAGTTTATTTAGTACCTTAATACAGTGTGGTTGATTATCCGAAAAGACAAGCTAAGTATCATTGGCTTGGTCAATCTTTATCTAACCAACTACCAAATACTACGCAAGCTCATCATATTCAATTAATTGTTTATTTATATTTCATGTCATATTTCTGTTAACTAAAGAACATTTTTTAACCTAGAAAATATGTTAAGGACATTTTTAAACCAATAGGTAGAAGGGGGTGTTTTTGAACCATTTTTTATAGGTTGATGCATTTTTTAGCCTTTTCCGTTCATTTAATAAACAAATCAATCAGTTGATAAAAGATAATGTCGGTATAATTAATCTTAGTATTATTGATCTCATGATTACTAATATATCATATTAATCAGTACTATTCGCGTACATTATACCAAAAAAAATATTATTTTTTTAAAAAATAAAAATTATTCAAACCTTTCTGAAAATATAATGGCTGATTTAATTGCTATTTGGAGCTGAAAATTGGAGATTCAAAAGAAAAAGAAATCGTCGCCTAGAGATTCGAACTCTCGCGGGGAAACCCCATGTACTTAGCAGGCACACGCCTTAACCACTCGGCCAAAGCGACTTATTGTAAGGCATAAATATTAGTAAAGTAATCATATTAAAACCAGTAGACAGAAATTATTGCATCAAACTCTGTTTCAGGATCAAAACATAAAAATTACACTCATACATACAATCAAAATACAGGATACACTCTCGAAAATCAACTCGAATACATCGGAAAAACTGAAAAGAAACGACATATAGAACAATTAAGGTAAACCAATACTACTTATATGGTAGAATAGAGGTAGGGGTGTCAAATGAACATTTTGACTTGAATTTGCGCGGATCAAAATAGACTGAATCAATAAATAAGTCATTTTTGCCACCCCTAGATGGACTCTGCAAAGATAACTATATATTAGTTGGATGGAGGAGGTGAAAATGTAGGAATGTTTGGAAGTGATGGCATGTTAGGCAGAGGATTCATGGTTGGCATTGGTGGCAGAGTCATTTTCGGGACAACAGAGGGAAATGTGGGCAAAGATGCAATACTTGGCAATGGTGGCAATGTGAGTGGAAAGTTGGGCAATTGTGGCATTGTTGGCTTAGGCAATGACGGGATCGTAGGCAAGTTGGGAAGTTGTAGTAGGCTACGAGCACCATGACTTGTCGATATGTTTGATAAGGACAACAATGCTACCATCACAAAAATAATTGAGTAGTTGATGGAAGCAGCCATTGTGTTAATTTTCTCTAAAATTGTTTTGTTTGCACAAGGAAATTAAGTTGTGTTTATGAGTTGAGTTTGATGATTTACTAAAGGGTGTATATATATAGGGGAAGTTCTTTGGTGAAATGTTGGGTGAAGAAGCATAGGCTTTTAAAATTCTTAATACTTTATTGTTAGTTAATCTTCCTAAATAATGTTGGGTTGAGGAACATGCACCAACTTTTAAGTCAATAAGTTTTTGTTAGAATAGTTATGTATAGATGAAAATTGGATCAACCATATTTGATGGACAATTGAGTATTCGGAACATACTAGTCAGACTAATTCAGATTCACATCACGTAGGACCAATTAAAGGGATTATTGCTCTCTTTCAAGGATTTCTTCATACCAGAACTTGAGCCCAAAATATTTGGTTAAAGGTGAAAGTATCCGAACCATTTAACCACACCTCTAATTATTTATTGTTTCTTTTTAATTTTGTTAATAATGTGTGTCTATTGATCCTACCAATGTTGTTCAACTACCTAAGAGGTATGTTTGCTTGCCTAATAATTGATGCTCCAAAAACTAATCAGCTCAACAATATTTTGAAGTCTTTTAACACATTTAGTTAAACAATCATAAGGGCAACCAAGTTTGGTAGTTTTACTCTTATTCAGATTCTCTTTTTTTTTCACAAATAACAATCATTAGATTACAAAATCAATTGGTAAAAATTTAGTCACATCGAGTGTTTACATCAAACCAATGAATGCAAGACATATGTCTACCATATATACTTGTTGACACCTAATTTTGACCCTCCCCGATAATAATTAATTTCGAGCTTCTTAATTTTCAAATGACTTAAAGTAATTAATTTTAGAAATTTTGAAAAAAAATAAAAAAATAAATAAGAATAATTTGTAAGTTGTTTCAAATAGTTTGTCACTTGTTATAATTTTTAAATAACAGTATGTTTTACATAATTATGTATGTAAATTAGTATATTTTACAAATATTCGAAAATCGTCTAAAAAAAAAAAAGATTTTGCTTTAATTAAATATTTGGTTAATTATTTGAGTTGATATCTTAAAAGGCCACTCAACTATGCGAATTTATATTGTAAAGTCATTAAACTTTATTTTGTATCAATAAAATCACTCAACTTATGACTTTTGTTTTCTTTCTACAAAAATCACTCAACCAAATCAAATAAACAAATTAAGGAAAATTAATATCTTTCATCCCACCCATACACTCCCAAATTAAAATAGTGTATTTAGGTTGATTGGTAAGTAAATATTTTCAGCATTTTAGCATGAGATCTACCGTTTTTAGTTTTTTTTTATGATTAATAATTGTAGTTAAATGATACAAATCTATTTTTGAAACACGTATCGATTAAGTAGCATACGGCAATAACTAAATTTACAACTACCAAATGCGTGTGCAATATCTATTTCGTTTTCGTTGACTTTGAATTTATGTTATCAATAAGTTATTATTTGATATCATATTATTTTGACTTTACTGTGATGTGTTTTGCCAGGCCAACGTCCTCTTATTACTTTAGTAACAAAATTTTTTCTCTTATTTATAACATGAATATTTTTAGAGTTTAATTTCTTGTTAAAATGCGCGATAAAAAATATTTAATCATCTATTTTGAATTCGTTATTTAGTTTGTCGTTGGATTTGGTGAAAAAAAAAATATATATATAAAATAAAATTTGTGGGGGTCCATGTATAATATAAAAAATAATAATTTATTTTGTCGCGTTAGATATTAATGTTAAATTAGGGCAAATGATTTTGTAAGATAAAAACTCTTAGTTGAGTGATCTTTTGAGATATTAACTCTAATTATTTTGGTTATATAATAGTTTATATCCTAAATTAATTAGTTATAATTATGTTAATTATTTTATTTCGTCAAAATAAAGAAGCTTATTAATTAATTTGTATCGCACTTTTAGCCATTTCTTGCCTTACCTTAAACCCATTAAACAAAACCAATTTTTGGGCCTTTATCCTTGCTAATTGTAGCAGCCCATTTCCCCTCTGACCCAGCCCAAAACAAAAGAAATTATGCCCCATACAAACAATACCAAATAACCCAATAAAATAATGTAAAATTACTAAAGTACACTACATATGTTTACCTATTATCAATTAATCCCTTCTCTTTCATAAAAATTCAAAAATCCCTACTTTTTCCCCAATTCCTATTTTCCGGATACTTTATTGTGAAAGAAATCAAACCCATCTTCCTCACCCCCAAAATCTCGCCTATAATCTCTCCCACTACCAAATTAGTTACCGCTTTCAAAGCAATTTGATTTCCAAACGATTCAACAGTGTCAAAGTTCAAAATAGGTATTCTTCTTCTTCTTCTTCATTTTTCTTTCAAAATCAATTTTTTGTTTCAATCTATTTTGGATTATTTGTCACAATGGATCATCCATCTTTTAATATTGGGATTTCCCAATTAATAACACCTAACAATGAACAAATTTTTGAATCTGAACACCGAAACTTGAATGAACATAGGTCTAAAAGCTTGCATGCAACGGCATTAATGGCGAATCAAACTTCTTCCAAGAGAAAATCGAAAACGAAAGTGGGGTCATCATCTAAAGCAAAGGATGCAAAAACTAAAAAGAAAAGGGGTAGAAAGGTTGCCCCTCCCATTTTACGACCAACACTACCCATGGTATGTCTATCTTTTGCTTTTAATTTTACACATTGTTGAAAAATAAACGTATCTAGTGTATATTGTAATTTGTAGAAACACTGATTGTTTGGGTTTGAGTTTTACTCTTAAATTTGTAGATGAAAGATATGGTTGTTGAAATAAAGTATCTGTTACTTGTGATTCATATATCTGTTTATCAATTGCTGATATCTTATTGTTGATTTTAAGGTTTCATTGTTGAAATAAAGTATCTGTTACTTGTTGATATTAAGGTTTCATGGTTGAAATAAAGTATCTTTTACTTGTGATTCATATATGTAGATGATAGAAAAATAAGTATTTGTTTTACATTTGTAGATGAAAGACTAGTTTAAGGCAAGTTTTGTGTGCTACGATTTGTATTTAAGATAGGCAAGTTTTGTATTTAAGATAGGCAAGTTTTGTAATCTGTAGAAACACTGATTGTTTGGTTTGAGTTTTACTTTTAAATTTGTAGATGAAAGATATGGTTGTTGAAATAAAGTATCTGTTACTTGTGATTCATATATCTGTTTATCAATTGCTGATATCTTATTGTTGATTTTAAGGTTTCATTGTTGAAATAAAGTATATTTTACTTGTTGATATTAAGGTTTCATGGTTGAAATTCGTTGTATGATATAAAGGTTATTTATTGTACAATGGATCATCCGTCTTTTAATATTGGAATTTCCCAAATAATAACACCTAACAATGATCAAATTCTTGATTCAAAAGACCCCAATTGGGCAGAACAGAGGTCTAAAAGTTTACTGCACCGATATTAATGGCAAATCAACTTCTATGAAGAGAAAATCAAAAAAGGAAGTGGGGGAATCATCTAAGCAAAAGATGCAAAAACTCAAAAGAAAAGGGGTAAAAAGGTTTCCCCTCCCATTTCTCGACCAACACTACCCATGGTATGCATTTCTTTTGCTTTTAATTTAGACCTGTCAGTATTGTATCCACCCAACTTTACTTACACATTTCATTCAATTTATAATGTATCTTCTTTCTGTTTGCAGTGAATGTGAAACGTATGTAGCAGCTTTTGCTGAATTTCTGAGTGACGAAATGAAGGTTCCACCGATTCCTTTTCGAAGTGACTATCTTCGCTCAAGATATGCAACACTGTTATGAAATATGGTACCGACAAAGCCAAGGCGGAATACGTTAGCGAGAATGATAATCCTACAAGGCTAAATGTGTCTTCATTCCATTGACAGATGATGAACTGATAAATGTAGAACAGTAGTTTATTTACTGACTTACAGTCAAGATATAAGTTTTATTGTTTTGAAGATACATTAAGTGTTTTGGAGTATTCCTCCCCAAGCCAAGTCAACATTATATTTCTAAGTAATTCATACTTCTAAATTTGAAGAGTTTTTATGTCCATAATTTTTATGTCGCATTTAAATTTGTTTTCAATACATTTTAATACCTTATTAATTTTTGTATATTATAAGTATTATACATATTACTACAGCTTCTACTACAGTGAATCTGATACAAAATTTCCCCAAACTTATCAAATATATTATACAAAATTGTTTTCACAAATAACAAAATTATATTCTTCACACAACATGGTACAAATTATATCTTATAAGATTGTTACAAATCACAACGGATGATACTAAATCATTATCATTTACATAATATTATGTATATGATACTTAGGTGCTTCAAACATCTCAAATTGATACGATTTTATTATTTCATGCCAAAGTTAAAAAGATATATTAAGTATCAAATACACAAAATTGATACTAAAATTACTCTAACTTTTTTTAAGTTGATATTAAATTTCCAGAAAATTATTATGTACATGAAACACAATTGCGTCCACAAATATAAAAATTGTATGTATATGATATATAATAATGGTAAAAAATACAACTTCCGATACTCTATTATTAGTAGATACAAAATTTAGAAGAAGATAGTATGTATATGATATATAATTGCTTCAAATAATACCTATTTTACATGTTGTCTCTTTTAACTTTGGCACACATCACATCTATTAGACTATTATTCTATCCCATACAAAATTTACAAACAATTAAGTATCAGACACACAACAATGTATACCAAACTAACTTTATCAGAAATTAACAATAAAAAAATGTAGCCAGAATTCAAAACATAACATTTTTCATTTATTGCATCATGAAATAAGAATCACAAATTTTCGATTCAATAATGCTTAGAGCCTTTGCGTCCCTTTTTCCACCTTCAACACACACAATTGCACCTGTTGTTGCATCAAAATTTTGTATCTCTTCATCACTTTTATCCGATGTATTAATGCATAGTGGATACATACCGAATCCTACCTCGTGTTTCTTCACTTCTATGTACAAATTCACCCCCACATCATTCTGAATACACAATGGAGATGAATTACCTTCTATGATGTATCTGATCTCCATATTTTTTTTGATTCATCAACATTCAATTTTGCTGCAATTGCTGAATTAAGATTAACGAACGAAATATTTTCTCCAACCACTATGCCATCACTTATGTATTGCTCGTATTTAACATCACTTTCCCATATTCCTGAATGCCTTAACAAGATTGAAATATTCATTACAAATCTTCACCAAAAAATGCGCTGCAATTTTTTTTGATCAGCCTTCCAGAGCTTTTTGCAAAACAGAAAGAGAGAATTTTAAAATTTGAAATTTTAGTTCAGTAATCGTTTTATGAATGACTGATTTGTAGATGAAAGAAACGTATGCGTGAATTGTGGCAATGAATTTTTATTTCTGTATTAAATCCCCTTTTTAAGGCACTAAACTGATAAAATCCCCTTTTTAAGGCACTAAACTGATAAAATCCCCTTTTTAACGCACTGAACTGATAATTACAGCTTCTAAATTAAAGTATCCGCAAGACAATAAAATAAAGGGAATTTTGTAATTTATGAAAGAGTAGGGATAGAAATCCAGAGAAATCCAGCCCAAATCCAGACGCAACCCAGAGAAATCCAGCCCAAATCCGGAAATCTCGTCCAATTGCTCTGCCAAAACCCATACCCTGCAGATCCCCCATCACCCTCACGTCCCTTTTCCCCCATTTTTAGGGATTTTTTCAAAGCTTACCACGGTTGGATTGAAAAGAGGCAGAGGAGTCCGAATTTAAAATTGAAAAATTCACTCGATTTCCTCGGATTTTTCAGCTATATAATCATCTCTTTGATCACTGCTTAAGGGGGGAGAAAAAAAAAGAAAAAGAAAAGAAAAGCTAAGTATTGAGAGGAAGAAATAGATCTAAAACAAAAAATCTTTGAAATTGTTCTTGATCGTTTTTGTCTCGTTCATTCGAGTTTCTCGAAGTCGTGTTTCGGTGTGAAAATTGTTGCTCATCCCTGCTCGTTTCCGTTTCCAGTCGCTGCTCCAAACAAGGTAACACTCGCACTTCATTTTTCATTCTTTTTTTTTTTTTTTTTTCGAATCATGTGTGTTGTTTTGTTATTGTTTTAAATAATGTGTTAGGTCTTATTATAGTTCGAATGTTGCAACATGTAGTAAGTTCTGTTCATTTAAGGTGATTTTGTAGGTTTAGAAATGATACTAGACTTCGATGCTTTCATGAGTGTGTTGCTAAACTAGTGTGCTTCGCTTGTGCTTTGCTTTGTCTTTGAAGTATGATCTCTCCTGATTTGTTGTTGTAGATGTTGTTGTCCTTGCAAGGACATAATCTCAACTAATTTTTCTACTGCCTAGAATGACTCATTTTGATAAGTCTATGCCACTTTTCGTATAACTTTCTATTTTAGTGTGATAGAGTTTAAATTTTGTTCTTAAGATTACTTGAAGCACGAATATGTTGGCGTTAATATTTCACGTATATGACGTGTTGACTCCTTTTAATATAAGGTCGATAACGGTGGGTTGATTATGTGTTATATGGCTCATGTACTAGTTTACTGTAATGAGAAAATGAGCTTATGTCTTAATGAATTTTAATTAATGTGTAAGTGAGATTCTACAGAACATGTGGGTTGATGGAATCATTTTTTTAGGCCTTTAAAATTGTCTTCTCTTCTGCTTGGGATCTATGGTTTGTTTTGCTGTAATTATCTAATCTACTTGTTCATTTTCTTTAGCTTGAGTAGTTAAGCGGTAATTCCCTTTGACACATTTATTATTTTGGGATTGGTTAAGCATCATTAAGCTATGGTTTGGAGATATTATTATTGGGTACTGATATTATTTCTCATTTTATTGCATGTGAAATCTGCCCGAGTTCGCCATGAACTCCTCTCTTTGCATTTTCTTGTTGGGCCTTTGGTCCAATGCTTCCGTTATCGAGTCGGCCTTCATCGTTGATTGTTGGAGTTTTGGGAAGTTGAAATACAATTGAAAGCAGGTTTACAGGGAACTAAAAACAGGTTGCAGGTCCTAAAGTCCAAGGGAATGGACTGTATACAGCCTGTATACACTAAATATACATTGGTATACAGGTCGTAATACAGAAATATGGAGCCCAAAAATCGAAACAGGTGTTTTGGAGGTTGAATTAGGTTGTATACATTCGGTATATAGTCTTATATACAAAAAAAATAGGCAGTATTCATCCGATATACACTGATATACAAATAGTGTATACAAAAACGGAAATTAAGCCTAAGCCCCAAATTTCAGCGAATTTGGCCCAAAGGGAGGCCCAAATTGAAATTTCTCCCTTACTCGCTAATTATTTAATTGTGATTATTTATTGTTTGTTGTTTAACTCTAACTTTATAATCGTAAATCAACTTAGTCGAATTCCCCAAAAGACGAACTATTTCTCTGTGTTGTTTTGTTTCTAACAAAATCTTATTTTTATCAACTCTTGTATTTTCATTTATAATCTTTAGTCAATTTTTTTTTATTAGTTTAAAATAGTTCTTTTTTTTTTATAAACCAAAAAATGACTCAAATAAAAACCAATTAATCTAATTCCATTAAAATTCCAATTACTTATCTCTGATTCAAATATTTCAATTAAGGTTCCATTTTCTAAAAAAATAAATCGCTCTTTGTTTAACTATTTTCTAAAAGTTAACCTTATAGTGTAAATAAATAAATAAATAAATACTTGCTTAGTCATTTTCTCAAAAAGGTTAGCCAAAACTTTTATTCTTCAATTAATTTAAAATAATTTTCATGTTTTAATATATTAAAATTGGTTTAAGTTATTTTAAAATGAATTAAGTTATTCTAATTAATCTAGTTTTATTAACATTCTAATCATTTATATTTCAAGTCAAATATTTCGTTTTGGATCTCTTTTCTCTAAAAATAAAATAAAATAAATGTGTCACTTATTTAACTTTTTTTAGTTAACCAAAAATTGTAAGTTATTATTCTTATGTTAAATCAATTTTTTTTCTAAAAATTAGTCAAATATATATTTTAAGTCAAGTCGCAGGTCAACCGCATGTTAGCGGGCACTTCGAGTGCTTAAACCCTTCTCGAAGTGTAAATTGAACTCCGAACCCTCTTTGGTATTTTCAAATGATTTTTTCTGTTTAAATCTTTGAAAATTATAAGTTTTCTTAATTTCTTTTAAAAATTAAGTGGCGACTCTTTCTAAGTATTTCTCAAATTGTTTTATACTTAGATCATTTCAAAAGGTGATTTTTCTAGAAATAGGAAAATTCCGACACGACAATACTTTTTAATACTTAACTATGGTTAAGTGATATGCATTTTCACTCAGATTGTTTGATTCATAAAAGTTAATCGTCTAATTAGGGGAAAACATCAAGTGCAAATATGTATTTACCAAATCAATTTATTTGATCATTCAAGTTTTGGTTTTTTGAGGAATCTAAACTAATGCACATGAAAATATACTGCTTTCCAGTATAATTTGTTAAGTGATTTAATGAAGTGAAAATATACATAACTAACCATGGTTAAATGATAGTTGTGTATCTACCAACACATTATACAGTCATTGATTTTGTGTAAATACTTGATACGAGATAAGTTTTTACCTTCTTAAAAGCGTCCTAATTAATAACAACAATTACGTGCTGAAAATTTGCAAATAGAGTAAAGATAATTTGCACTGATATTGGAGTGCACTGCTTGTTCTGCTGAACTCCTTTACAAAATTTACTCGAGTATTTTATTGGCATAATACATAAACAAACACTCTCAACTGGCAAGTAAATACTTCAATTTTGAGAGTGCACATCTAGACAACACCTGAACTCGTCTCCACTATGTTAATTAAACACTCCAACTTACAAAAATGATCATCTAGACACCTCTAGAGTATGTGTTAGGTCAACATCAGGTGTCCACGAGACAGAATAGGGACGATTTGGAGTGTTTAGCTGTCAATTGAGATGTCTAGATCTGTTACTGTCAAAGTTAGAGTACATACTTGCTAGCTCAGACGACCAAGTTTGAGTGTCTGTTTATGAACTAGCTGATTTTAATTCTTTTTTTGCATAATTTCTTAAACCCTTTTCTTAGTAGTATGAATCACTGTTACTTCTCTAAATGCAATGACATCTGATTGTGCGCGGAAAAACAGTTATATTCAAATTTGCTCAAAAAAATGTATGTACATTGAACTTCGTGTATTAGGAAAATATATTGGACAAATAACATACATGAATCAGTAATAGACACTGCAATGGATTAACACAAATGACAATCAATGTATAACACTCAGAAGTGTATAAATGATACAGTACATTGTCGAGAATCACATAAAAGATTAAAATTACAAACAAACAAAAAGCACGGTACAGACCAGTATGGTAAGAAAGGTAAAAATCACGCGGTTGGAAGCTGCAAAGATTAGTTGGATGGAGGAGGTGAAAGTGTTGGAATGGTTGGAATTGAAGGAATATTCGGAAGTGATGGCATGTTGGGCAGAGGATTCGCGGGCATTGGAGGCAGAGTCATTTTCGGGATAGAGGGCAAATTAGGCAAAGAAGGTAGAGGTGAATTAGCAGTTGGAAGTGTTGGCAGAGATGTTACACTTGGCAATGGTGGCAATGTGGATGCTGTTGGCAAGTTTGGAATATTTGGCAACTGTGGCATTGTTGGTTGAGGCAATGACGGGATCGTAGGCAAGTTGGGAAGTTGCAGTAGGCTACGAGCAGCATGACTTGTCGATATGCTTGATAAGGACAATAATGCTACGATCAACAAGAGGGCGATTGAGCAATTGCTAGAAGCAGCCATATTTGTTGTAATTTGCAAGATTGCTTTGTAAGTTGGAAATTCTGTTTTAATTTGATCAATTTCTAAATGGTTATATATAGGGAAAGTTGTTGAAAAACTAACAATATTAGTGTATGAGGTATTTGGTGTGAAAGCATAGCAATTCTATTGTTCTTAATTTTGCTAATACTAGTGACTGTTTTCTGTTGATTCTTCCAATGTTGTTCAACTACTTAGGACATATGTTTGCTTGCCTAATAATTAAATGCTCAAATAACTAATCTGCTCAACAATATTTTGAAGTTCAACACATTTGGTTAAACAATCAACAAGAAAACCAAGTTAAGGGAAGAGTATTTTTTAACATGGACCTATCGTTGTATGGGTGAAAGTTTATTTGCACTAGGTGTTTATGAATGTAAGACATATGTCTTGCATAGACAATTTTTTAACATTTAACTATGGTTAAGTGATATGCCTTTTACTTTGACAATTGTTGATTCTTAAGGTTAATTGTTTAGTTAGGTATAAACATTAAGTATTTCCTCAAATCAACATTCAAGAAGGTTAACTAACACCTAACATCTCATCCAATTATGCATATAGTACTCAAGAACTTCCACTATATAAACCCTATAGAGATGATTAAACTCAAATCAAGTGAAAACACAACATAATTTCCTTGTAAAACAAAGCCATCTAAGCAAATTATACAACAATGGCGCCTTCTAGCAATTGCTCAATCCTCTTCGTGATCATAGCATTATTGTCCTTATCAAGCATCACCACAAGTCATGCTGCTCGTAGCCTACTTCAACTTCCAAACTTGCCAACGATCCCCTCGTTGCCTCAGCCAACAATGCCACAATTACCCACTATTCCCAATTTACCAACAGCAACCACATTGCCACCATTGCCAAGCATTACATCTTTGCCTACACTTCCAACAACTAATACGCCATTGCCATCTTTGCCTACGTTGCCCTCTGTCCCGAAAATGACTCTGCCTCCAATGCCTGCCAATATTCCTCTTCCCAACATGCCATCACTTCCAAACATTCCCACAATTCCAACACTTTCACCTCCTCCATCCAACTAACCTCGCGATTTCCCACATTTTACCTTTCTTACCACATTGGTCTCTACCATTTGATGTTTTTCCTGTTCTTTTTTCATTTGTAATGCCGCATCTTATCATTTGTACTCTATATATATGGGTGTTGTGTGTTGATTATACAGAAAAAAAGACTTAGTATTACTGCGATGCAGTGTTTATTCTCTTCCGTTATACATGTGTATTTATCCGTATATCAAATATCAACCTAATTTGCATTTTTCGAACAAATTGGATCATGACACATAATTTTTTAAAAACTAATTCGATCATTAACTAAAAGAAATCGAGTAAAGAAGTTTAACACTATTGAAAAACAACATATTTTCGTGTGCATTAGTTTTGAAACCTAACTATATTGCGTCCATGTGAAAAAATAAAACACTATGCGGGGGAGTAAAACTCTCCTATGAGCTTGCTCGCATTGCCTGTTTGAAGTCCGTATAACGGAGAAGAACTTTGATTGGCTATCAGTCAGCATAAAACTAACTAATTAAAGAGAAATCTCACCATACAAATATAGCATGAGCAAATGATCAAACCGTAGCTTTGGTCAAAATCATGTGTATTTGTTTTAAGAAATTCATTGAATATGTACAAAATTACTAAATTTAGAACCCGATAACTTAAAAGGTACTAGTATCTCAATACTCAAACCCATAATCTTCAAATTCTGGCTCCACTTCTTATTTTCAGTTGTGACTACTTCCTAAAAGGGAAAGAACCCAAACATATAAAGAGGAATAGTACTTGTGAGTTTAGAATTACTATTTTTAGCTCTCTAACGAGCATATTGTTTCTTCGAGTTAATGGTTAAAAACACACCTGATTAACTATTATTTTTTTGCGAGTTTCATACCTCAAATATCCATTATTCCATTTACCTATCAAAACTACAACTCCCTTTGTATTAAAGACACCTTAGCTGAGTTAGCCAAATATTTGTTCCCAATCAATAACACGTATTTGACCAACTCAGCATTGAGGTGTCTTATAATACAAATGGAGTGATAGTTTAGGTAAATGAAGAGAACAATAGATTGTTAAGGTAAGAAACTATCTATTTCAACTCACGAAATAAAACAATAGATTATCTCAATTTACGAAAAAGTGATAGTTTACGTGTGTTTTTTTACCATTAACTCTATTTCTTTTGAGGACCAAAAAACAAATTGTTGAGTTGATTAGTTATTTGACCATCATTAATTAGACAATTAGCAAAGATCTCCTAATGTGATTAGCTCTTCGCCCCACCTACCCACCCACACACCTTTTTCTAATGGTATTTCAATGAAATTATGCGTTTACTGTTGGTTCGAGAGTTGACAAGTTAATTAATGGACCTTTTAGATCACAAAATTTTTATATAGGATTTCAAGTTAATTAATGGACCTTTTAAATGCATAAACGCGTCAAACTTTCTGGGACTAATTAGAAAGAAAAGTTTAGTCAAAACTTTTGCCCGTATTGTCGTTATTGAAAGACCACAAATTTAAGGGGCAAAAATAAAAGACCACCCCAAAATAGGGGCATTCATGACCGTAGTGCAGTCACATAAATTGAAACGGAGGAAGTAGTAGAAACTGATATCTCTGATTGCTATATTTATTATTAAATCAACAAATATGGTTGATCCAAACTCCATCTATAAATAACTACTTCCATAAGATAATTGACTCAAAAAGTTTGTGCATTTTCCTTAATTACTAACATTTAGGAAGTTGAACTAACAAATTAATTAGAGTTGTCATATAATCCTTCTGATTTCCCTATTTATACCCCTTCAGTAAATTGATCAAACTCACTCAAACTAAAACAGAACTTGCAACTCCCATTACTAACATATATAATTTTTGCGAAAAAAATAGTAATTGATCAAATTATCGACACAATGGCTGCTTATAGCAATTCCTCAATCCTCTTCGCGATTGTAGCATTGTTATCCTTTTCAAGCATCACCACAAGTCGTGCTGCTCGTAGCCTACTGCAACTTCCCAACTTGCCTACGATCCCCTCGTTGCCTAAACCAACACTGCCACAATTGCCTAATATTCCCAATTTTCCTGCAGCATTACCACCATTGCCAACACTTCCAACAGCAACACCATTACCATCTCTGCCCACATTGCCCTCTGTTCCGAAGATGACTCTGCCACCAATGCCTTCGATGCCTTCACTTCCCAACATGCCTGCAATCCCAGCTATTCCAACACTTTCACCTCCTCCATCCAACTAATCTTTCGGCTTCCAACTGCGTGATTTTTACCTATTTTACCCTACTAGTCTCTACTGCGTGTTTCTTTCCTTTTTCTTTTGTAATTTTCATCTTTTATGTGATTCTCGACGATGTATTGTATCATTTGTACTATTCTGAGTGATATATATTGATTTATGTCATTTTTGTTAATCCAATGAAGTGTCTATTACTGAATCATGTGTGTTTGTCCATGAACTCTGACCTCGAGTTAACACTACAATAGTATCCGAGTTCATAGTCTAGTAGGTTTTTAAACCTATATAGGATCTGAGCAAAACCTATTGTGTTCACGTGAACCTATATCAGGGCATCTCTATCAGTCTCTGGCTTGCAGAGCATTTTAAATTGCCTAAACAGGTCATAATATTACAAGAACTAGTCGAAATTTTCCAGGGAAAGTGTCATCATCAACTAAGATTATTGTCATTATTCTTCGTTTTTATTGTGCTAAATTTTCAGGATATGTTGGAGCATTTTAGCCATCCCATTTGATGGATCGTTCATCCATAAATCAACACAAGTTGTTCGTCTTTGGCATAAATCACTACAAAATCTTCCTACCTTATTATAGAGTATTGAGTTTAATGAGATACGTGAGTCCAAGCTGAGAGACCTGGTCGGTAATAGACTTAAAGCTAGTTGAAGAAGCTAAAATAAAAACTAAAACAACAAGCGATTTTACGTGGAAACTTGCTCGCTCAAGGGAGGAGAAAACCACGACTTGTCACACAGGGTTTTCAACTGTTTTCACAGCAACAAGTGAATACAGACTCCAAATACACATACAGAGATTAAACTCTTAATCTCACCACCTGTAATAACTCTATTACAAGAAGAACCAAAGCAATACCTCTATTGCCCACTATATTAACTAACTCTAATTAATATAGATTTCGATCACACACAACATAGTTAACTCTAACAATACTCATTGTTTGTTACCACAGCTAAGACTGAATGCGTTTCTTTCTAGCTTTAGAAACGGATCTTACAAGTTCAACACAAACATATAAAGAGGAATAGTACTTGTGAGTTTAGAATTACTATTTTTTAGCTCTCTAACGAGCATATTGTTTCTTCGAGTTAATGGTTAAAAACACACCTGATTAACTATTATTTTTTTGCGAGTTTCATACCTCAAATATCCATTATTCCATTTACCTATCTAAACTACAACTCCCTTTGTATTAAAGACACCTCAGCTGAGTTAGCCAAATATTTGTTCCCAATCAATAACACATATTTGACCAACTCAGCATTGAGGTGTCTTATAATACAAATGGAGTGATAGTTTAGATAAATGAAGAGAACAATAGATTGTTAAGGTAAGAAACTATCTATTTTAACTCACGAAATAAAACAATAGATTATCTCAATTTACGAAAAAGTGATAGTTTATGTGTGTTTTTTTACCATTAACTCTATTTCTTTTGAGGACCAAAAAACAAATTGTTGAGTTGATTAGTTATTTGACCATCATTAATTAGACAATTAGCAAAGATCTCCTAATGTGATTAGCTCTTCACCCCACCTACCCACCCACACACCTTTTTCTAATGGTATTTCAATGAAATTATGCGTTTACTGTTGGTTCGAGAGTTGACAAGTTAGTTAATGGACCTTTTAGATCACAAAATTTTTATATAGGATTTCAAGTTAATTAATGGACCTTTTAAATAAATAAACGCGTCAAACTTTCTGGGACTAATTAGAAAGGAAAGTTTAGTCAAAACTTTTGCCCGTATTGTCGTTATTGAATGACCACAAATTTAAGGGGCAAAAATAAAAGACCACCCCAAAATAGGGGTATTCATGACCGTAGTGCAGTCACATAAATTGAAACGGAGGAAGTAGTAAAAACTGATATCTCTGATTGCTATATTTATTATTAAATCAACAAATATGGTTGATCCAAACTTCATCTATAAATAACTACTTCCATAAGATAATTGACTCAAAAAGTTTGTGCATTTTCCTTAATTAACTAACATTTAGGAAGTTGAACTAACAAATTAATTAGATTTGTCATATGATCCTTCTGATTTCCCTATTTATACCCCTTCAGTAAAATGATCAAACTCACTCAAACTAAAACAGAACTTGCAACTCCCATTACTAACATAATTTTCGCGAAAAAATAGTAATTGATCAAATTATCGACACAATGGCTGCTTATAGCAATTCCTCAATTCTCTTCGCGATTGTAGCATTGTTATCCTTTTCAAGCATCACCACAAGTCGTGCTGCTCGTAGCCTACTGCAACTTCCCAACTTGCCTACGATCCCCTCGTTGCCTAAACCAACACTGCCACAATTGCCTAATATTCCCAATTTTCCTGCAGCATTACCACCATTGCCAACACTTCCAACAGCAACACCATTACCATCTCTGCCCACATTGCCCTCTGTTCCGAAGATGACTCTGCCACCAATGCCTTCGATGCCTTCACTTCCCAACATGCCTGCAATCCCAGCTATTCCAACACTTTCACCTCCTCCATCCAACTAATCTTTCGGCTTCCAACTGCGTGATTTTTACCTATTTTACCCTACTAGTCTCTACTGCGTGTTTCTTTCCTTTTTCTTTTGTAATTTTCGTCTTTTATGTGATTCTCGACGATGTATTGTATCATTTGTACTATTCTGAGTGATATTTATTGATTTTGTTAATCCAATGCAGTGTCTATTACTGATTCATGTGTGTTTGTCCATGAATTCCTACAGTTGTGACCTCGAGTTAACACTACAATAGTATCCAAGTTCATAGTCTAGTAGGTTTTTAAACCTATATAAGATCTGAGCAAAAACTATTGTGTTCACGTGAACCTATATCAGGGCATCTCTATCAGTCTCTGGCTTGCAGAGCATTTTAAATTGCCCAAACAGGTCATAATATTGCAAGAACTAGTCGAAATTTTCCAGGGAAAGTGTCATCATCAACTAAGATTATTGTCATTATTCTTCGTTTTTATTGTGCTAAATTTTCAGGATATGTTGGAGCATTAAACTCCTAATCTCACCACCTGTAATAACTCTATTACAAGAAGAGCCAAAGCAATACCTTTATTGCCCACTATATTAACTAACTCTAATTAATATAGACTTCGATCACACACAACATAGTTAACTCTAACAATACTCATTGTTTGTTACCACAGCTAAGACTGAATGCGTTTCTTTATAGCTTTAGAAACGGATCTTACAAGTTCAACACAACAAGCTTCCAGTAATAACCCACACTTGATAACTCTATCAGATCCCTAGAGATTCTTGAAAGCATAAGTTCTTCAGAGACAAAAATCGCCTTTTTTGAGTGTGTATGTGTAATGTCTTGACTAGGTTGTTTTTATCAAATGAGGATATATTATCCTCTGAGTAAAACAACCTAGTGTTCTCCTATTGGACGAGTGGCAGCCTTTACAGTTGTTCACCATTCGACCATGTATACATGCTCAACCATGGAACCAAGTCCCATAGTTTGTGAGTACATCAAAACCTTGAAATACAACAGAGTTTTTTTTCTTAATGAATCTTTATAAGTTTTTGTGCTCTTAGTATATCTGTTGAATCCAGAGATACTAAGAGCTGCTAAAGAATCGAACCAATCGGATAAATAAAATTGGGAAGATAAATTTCAGAAGAAGAAAGGCATAGGCTGACTTGACACATGAACAAATAACTTCTCATTTTGTTCATAGTAACATGAATTTATAGCTACATAACTGTACCATATATTGACTTACAAAATTTGTGCATTTCCCTCAAATTAAACATTTAGGAGGATGAACTAACAATTAATAGAGTCATCATATGCTTCTACACCAAATAATCAAATTCCCTATATATACCCCTTTAGAAAATGATCAAATTCACTCAAATTAAAATAGAACTTCCAACTTCCATCCTCAAATATTGCAAATTACAACAAATATGGCTGCTTCGAGCAATTGTTCATTAATCGTAGCATTTTTGTCCTTATCAAGTATCACCACAAGTCATGCTGCTCGCGGTCTATTGCAACTTCCTAAGTTCCCTAACATACCATCATTGCCTCAGCCAACTATGCCGCAATTACCTACTATTCCCAAATTGCCCGCAACATTGCCACCATTGCCAAGTGTTGCATCGTTGCCAACACTTCCAACAGCTAATTCACCGTTACCATCATTGCCAACACTGCCCTCTGTAGTCCCGAAAATGACTCTGCCTCCAATGCCCGCGAATCCTCTGCTCAACATGCCTTCACTTCCAAACATTCCTACACTTTCACCTCCTCCATCCAACTAATTATATCGTAGTTCCCACTGTATTAATTGATTCCTCTATTGCTCTCTACGTACCACACGTGATGTTTTTTACCCCTTTTGCTTTTGTCACGTTAATGTATTGTAAGTGATTCTTAGCAATGTATTGTATAATTTATATGTAATGCAGTGTCTATTATTGAATTGATGTGTATTTTTGTCCAGCATGTTTTTTCGGATAAGCAAAGATCAATGTATTATTATGCATATATTGAAAAACTTGGATCAGGAACATATACGTAAATTAGTTAAAAACTACTAATCTCTTTGAAAATATTCCAATTAATGACAGAAATCGAGAAAAGGCACATTGTTTAACTAGATTGTATAAAAAAATTCCCAAATTTCTTCTTCTTGTTTTTCCGCAATCAAATGGCATTTCATTCAGAGAATTAAGAGTGAGTTGATAGTGAAAACTCAAGACATTCATGTTACAGTTTTCTTATCAAGACAATGAGTTTAAAAGGGAAATGAATACGAGTGGATCGAGCAATGTCTAAAAGTTTAGGCATAAATGTCCAAACTTCAATCGCGTATGTCTGAAGTTAAGTTCATGAAATTTTCTTGAACAAGCAATATACTAAACTTCAGGTAAAATTTGTAACTTTGGACGGGGATTCTCAACTTCAGTCGCGTATGACTAAAGTTGAGTTTGAAGTAGCTAGCTTAAACAGGGGTTCCAAATTGGGTATCTGAAAACTTGCCATAAATTGTGACACAATGGATATGGTTATGCCCAGAAACGTGTGACCCATGTATATATAAACATGACTCTTCGTATATAGATGAACATCTGCTAATTATTATCAATACATGTTATCTCCATGTCAAATAAATATTTGGAATCATTTCAGTCGCAAAGTTTTATCACGTGATTATTGTTATTAGAACCAGAGGCGGATCTAGGATTTAGAGTCACTGGGTGCCAAGCAGAGGCGGACTGATCACATGATTTGATAGGGGTGCACGTGCATCCGTTAACTTCAAAAAAAAATTCATGTGTATATATGTATATCTATCGTGAGAAACTGGCATAAAGTAGAATATAATCAATAGTGCACCCATAAGAAGCGTAGGGGTGCCCTTGTTTAGTTGGTACAAGCCAGAGAAATCACTCGCGAGAATACAGTTCAAATCTAGCTAGAGTCTTATTTCATTATTTTTATTTCAAGTTTAGCTTAGAAAATCATATTTGAGCCATTAGTTACCAACAAATACTACATTATTCGTTAATTGTAGTAAAAGTTTTGTTAACTACCTAAATTAAGATAGTATATATTGGTGCATCGAAATCTTCAAATGTTGGATTCGTCTCTAATGCCCAATAGACTCGATTAAATCAATCTTAGATTCAAATAGAATTATTTGTCTTGTGGCTGGATGGGAGAGCGGGATTGGGCGACGGACGGAAGGCTGAAGCTTTAATTAATGACATATTTTTGTAGTTCAAAAGTTTAAAGGAAGAGCCAAGGTTTCAATGTTGAAGAGAATTTTTTTTTTTATGTTTAATCAAATAAAAAAAAGTCAAAGAGTTAAATTAAATTTGTTAAAAAATAATTATTGATTACTACTTAATAATAAGTTAACAAGTTAAAAAAAAAAAAAACAAAAGGGAATGTGCCTTGTAGTTTAAAAAAGAAACGCTGCCGGCAGTTAAAACGAAAAATTAAAACAAAAAAGGGCTGCCCGCAGTTGAAAAAAATTAAAACAAAAAAAACTGATAGCTGGGTTCGATCCCGCGAACCATGACCCATTAAGTAGATGGTCTACCACTGCGCCAAAGAATACTTTTGTTCTCTGGGTGGCACGTTTATTATTTATACAGATGTTGTATATAAATACTTATATATAAATAGAGTTTCCGTCGAAGCTTGTGGGTGGCGTGGCACCCCCACCAGCCTTAATAGATCCGCCCCTGATTAGAACGTATTAGGATCAAGTGTTTACCATCATGTCAAAAGCTATAGTTGATAGCAAAGGAGACAACTTTATTTCTTAACTAAACACACCAAGCAAACGTCATTTCCAATCATGACTCTGATCCAGGCCACCCTAGCACACTCGTGTGCCTTGCCATAGGCAGCAGTGGCGTAGCCAGGAATTTTATGAAGGGGGTCCAAACTTTGAATAGTAATTTTTTTTTTAAAAAGAATGATTTATAGAGATTCTATTTTTAATAATATTGTGATATAATTTGGATAAATGGGTCTCCTATAAATAGAGGAAAAAAACCTTAGTCCAAAAGAAAAATGTATTAAAATTTAAGAAAATCCTATTCCACAAAGGAAAAAGGTATTAAAATATAAGGAAATCTTATTCCACAAGGAAAAGGTATTAAAATATAAGGAAATCTTATTCCACAAGGAAAAGGTATTAAAATTTAAGGATTTTTTTTCAATTAAAACCTTATTCCAAAAGGAAAACGTATTAAAATTTAAGAAAAGGGTATTAAAATGTAAGGAAATTTTATTCCACAAGGAAAATGTATTAAAATTTAAGGAAATAATTCAATTTTATTTGGAAAAAAATCCTTATTGGAGTTGAGATTCGAACTTGGGTTTGAAAACTGGGGCAGCAAGTGGGCTAGCGACAGCTTTAACCATCTCCACTACAGGTTACTTTGTTATTTCAGCGTGTCCAAATTATCATATATACCAATATAAGTCAAAACTTTACGTGTATATATCGTATAATTTGTCAACAAAGGGTGTCTAATTGAACACCCCGGGGACAAGGTGACTCCGCCCGGCACTACCCATCGGAATGCTTTAAAAAAGAACGTCCAAATAATACCATGACTCTACAAATAATACTGAAAAGTAGTAAATATTTCAGTGTGCATTAGTTTACAATATTATATTGTTGAGTCGATTAGTTATTCACTACTAAAAAAACTGTGAATAGCGACCTAAAAATACCGACCTCCGGAGGTCGGTTTTCCTTGAAATACCGACCTAAAACCGACATCCCAGCTTAGGTCGGAAAAAGCTTGGTCGCTATTCAATACCGACCTCTGGAGGTCGGTATTTACTGACCTCTCGAGGTCGGTTTTTATTTTATGTCGGAATATTCATTTTTTTAAATTCCGACCTCTGGAGGTCGGTATTTTTATTTTTGTAATGTTGAAATTCCGACCTCCGGAGATCGGTATTTTTATTTTTGTATTTTTGAAATTCCGACCTCCGGAGGTCGGTATTTTTATTTTTGTATTTTTGAAATTCCGACCTCCGGAGGTCGGTATTTTTATTTTTGTATTTTTGAAATTCCGACCTCCGGAGGTCGGTATTTTTATTTTTGTATTTTTGAAATTCCGACCTCCGGAGGTCGGTATTTTTATTTTTGTAATGTTGAAATTCCGACCTCCGGAGGTCGGTATTTTTATTTTTGTAATGTTGAAATTCCGACCTCCGGAGGTCGGTATTTTTATTTTTGTAATGTTGAAATTCCGACCTCCGGAGGTCGGTATTTTTATTTTTGTTATGTTGAAATTCCGACCTCCGGAGGTCGGTATTTTTATTTTTGTTATGTTGAAATTCCGACCTCCGGAGGTCGGTATTTTTATTTTTGTAATGTTGAAATTCCTACCTTCGGAGGTCGGTATTTTTATTTTTGTTATGTTGAAATTCCGACCTCCGGAGGTCGGTATTTTTATTTTTATTATGTTGAAATTCCGACCTCCGGAGGTCGGTTTTTTGCTGCAAAACAGGCAGCAAATTGCTACAATTTTTAGTTGCCCACCTGCATATTTATACCAAAACAACCCAAAGCCACATAAACTTCATCCAACCAAAACAAACCAAAGCCAAATAAAATTCATCCAACCAAAACAACCCAAAGCCAAATAAACTTCATCAAACCAAAACAACACAATATTTTCAACATATACAAACTATTTCAAAATAAACTTCATCCAACTTCAAAATAAACTAAAATACGATCAAATTAAACAATTCTAAAAATATAGAAGTCTAAAATGTCAAATAGATACAACTACTCTTCATCACCCTCACTCTCCTTATCATTCTCATCACCCTCCTGATCAGATCCATCACTGCTAGCCGGACATGGAGGAAGAATATTTCCTGATTCAAAAAGAAAAGTTAGTTGGGCCTGAAGCGCTGCATACCTCTTGTTCTCTACCTCTTTTGCTGCCGCAATCTGCTCCTCTCTCTTCTTCTCTCTTTCTTCTCTCTTCTTCTCTCTTTCGGCTACAGCAGCAAGCTCGGCATTGAGATAAGTTATCTTACTCTCCATTGCAGATATTGTCTCTCTATCCCCACCATCAAAGCTTGAGAATGATGAACCACAATACCAAGACTTCTTCTTCTGATACGCCTTTTCTGGATAGCCATAGACTGAACCTCTAATCGGTTCACCAGCACTCTGTTTCCAAAGATTCTCGTTTTCTTCTTGTGTAAATGGTCTGTCCTGACTCTCAAGAGGTAGAGTACTACGATATTCCTGAGATATTCGCATATACCTATCCTGTAATTTAAACAAAGAACTCTACGAATAAGAATGTAATATATACAAGGAAAAGAAAAAAAAATTAGTTTGAATGGAGTTCTTACATATGTCTCTTGAGCACGTGGCTCAATCCATCTTTCTTCTTCTGTGGGGTTCGTACTCTTCTTGACGTGAGTAACCTTGAACATCTCTGGTACAGCTACCGGCCTACCCAACTCTTTTTCCTGCAAATAACATATATAGAATTTGATCTCATTAATCTCCAAAAAGTACTTATCAAAAAAGAAAAAAATTATTTTACTAAATTAAGAAAGTATACCATTCTTTCCTTCCTAGTAACCTGGCTAATAGCTCCACCAGTGTGCAAAGAGCCTCCCTTTTCTGATGCGCGAGCCATCTTCCCAATCTCACTCCTCTTTTTAAATTTTTCATCAGTACTCCAATGTTTCAGTAACAAAGCCCATCGCTCCGGAAACATAAACTTAGGCATTGTATTTTTTTTTCGACAATCACAAAATGTGCTAGAAAGCAACTTTGAAGCTTTAAGCTTGAAGTTCACTTGAACGTCATCCTCGTATTCGGGAGCCCATACATAATATTTCTGTAATAAAAAATTACTAAATATTTATTGTTCAAATGACTAGAGAATTTAAATGTATATGATATGAATTTAATTTATATATATTCTTACCTTAAATTCATTGAACATCTGCCCTTGGTTGTTAAGTGGAATCGAACTCCAATTCGGATACACACCATTATAGTGAGTTCCGATGCACTTTAAAATAATCTTTGCCATACCCACATCCGGACGTAAGCTGAAATACGAATTCATTGACGAAGTAGAGTAAACAAAAAATAATCAATCAATTAAAATATAAATAGATAAATGAAAGATGAAACATAATTAAATCATACTTGTATCCTAATGGCTCGATGACGAGTCTCCGAAAATTGTCTCTATCGCCTGGCTGAGGACCATGTGCATCTGAGTGCTGGGTGGTAGGAGTATTAGGCTCTGAGCCATTGGATTCAATATGAAGATTGGAAAGTCCAATTGATCCACTACTAGTATTCAAACTATTGCACTGACTAGCACTAGCTGATGGTATGTTAGACCCACGACCAAGATGTGAATAGCCCTGCAATGTTTGGTAACTCGAACTAGGTACCACAGTGGGTGTAGATATAGTATAACCAGATTGTGGAGCCACATGAATAGAGGCATTATGTGACTGGTGTGTCGAGTGACTAGTTGAAACTGAGGCTCTTTTTGAAATATTAACTTGAGAGGGCTCATCAGATATCACGACCCCAGTGGGCCTTCTCATAGCATTGGCCTTAAATTTCTTTTTTGGATTATCGGATTTTTTTGATTTACCCTTGTCTTTATCTACCATCTATATCAAATAAATATAAAGATTAAAACAAAGTAGTACAAAATAATGTCACAATGTCGAACAAATATATCAAACAAAGTTATCATAACATAAGGCTTAATCCAAATAGTCTTTCACAATGTCAAACAAACGTTAAAACTACTAAAACATAAAGTATACTCAAATATAAATAGCTAAAAATCCACCAACTAAACATACAAATTGTTATTCATCCTCTTCGGAAGTTTCTTCATCATCTATCCATTCACATGCATTATCTTCGGAATCATACCCGCTCGACCAGGATTGTTTCTATTATACATCCAACTACGATCAGGATTCATCTACACAAACAATAATGATAATTTTAATTCCATCAACTAAATAACATTTGAATTTATTTAAACAATTTAACCACTTTCTAAGTCTAACTAGTTTGGACATATTTATTTTAACTTATTTAAACAACTTAACAACTTTAACTAGTTTAGTTTTGACTTAATTCGAACAACTAAATCCACCAACTAAACCACAATATTTATTTTAACTTATTTAAACAAACTTAACTTTTTAACTTTAACTACATTAGTTTTGACTTAATTCCAACAACTAAATTCACTAACTAAACCGACATTATTTATTTTAACTTATTTAAACAACATAACAACTTTTGAACTTTAACTACATTAGTTTTGACTTAATTCCAACAACTAAATTCACTAACTAAACCGACATTATTTATTTTAACTTATACAAACAACATAACAACTTTAACTAGTTTAGTTTTGATTTAATACAACAACTAAATCCACCAACTAAATCACATTATTTATTTTAATTTATCTAAACAACTTAAGAACTTTATAACTTTAACAACTTAACAACTTTTTAAAGCTAAGTGTCAACACTAGATGGACACAAATCGATCTTCCAAGAAAATCAATTTTGTCATCTATAGGATCAACTAGTGTTGATACTTATGCTTAACAAACACATTATTCCTAAATTAAAGCTTAATAGCAACACTAGATGGACACAAATCAATCTTGCAAGAAAATCAATTTTGTCATCAATAGGATCAACTAGTGTTGATATTTATGCTTAACAAATTTATTATTTCTAAATTTAAAGCTAAGTGTCAACACTAGATGGACACAAATCGATCTTGCAAGAAAATCAATTTTGTCATCAATAGGATCAACTAGTGTTGGTACTTATGCTTACCAAATATATTATTTCTAAATTTAAAGCTAAGTATCAATACTACATGGACACAAACACATTATTGAAAACAATTGTACTTGAACTTTAGAAATTTAGAAGCACCAACCTTATCTCCTACTTCGATGAAAGAAGCAATATAGTCTTATATCAACTTTTTTAGATGTTGAGCTTCCTCAGTTGCCTAGCACGAAAAGTTCTAAAATTAGTTATATATAAACTTCAAATCCAAGAATATTAGTTATATATATATATTCAAGTTTTAATAAGTTCAAGTTTTCAATTCAAGTTCATATCTAATTTTTAAAATTAATTAGTTATATATTCAAGCTAATTAGTTCCAAGTTCAAGTTCAAGTTCAAGTTCTAATTTCAAGTTCAAGTTCTAAGTTCAAGTTCAAATTCTAATTTCAAGTTCAAGTTCAAGTTCTAATTTCAAGTTCAAGTTCTAATTTCAAGTTCAAATTCTAAGTTCAAGTTCAAGTTCAAGTTCAAGTTCTAAATTCATGTTCAAGTTCTAAGTTCAAGTTCTAAGTTCTAAGTTTTAAGTTCAAGTTCAAGTTCAAGTTCTAAATTTATGTTCAAGTTCTAATTTCAAGTTCAAGTTCTAAGTTCAAGTTCAAGTTCTAAGTTCTAAGTTCAAGTTCAAGTTCTAAGTTCTAAGTTCTAAGTTCAAGTTCAAGTTCAAGTTCAAGTTCTAAATTCATGTTCAAGTTCTAAGTTCAAGTTCAAGTTCAAGTTCTAAATTCATGTTCAAGTTCTAAGTTCAAGTTCAAGTTCTAAGTTCTAAGTTCAAGTTCTAAGTTCAAATTCTAAGTTTAACTTCAAATTCTAAGTTCAAGTTCTAAGTTCAAGTTCAAGTTCAAGTTCAAGTTCTAAGTTCTAAGTTCAAAGTTCAAAGTTCAAAGTTCAAAGTTCAAAGTTCAAAGTTCAAGTTCAAGTTCAAGTTCAAGTTCTAAATTCATGTTCAAGTTCTAAGTTCAAGTTCAAGTTCAAGTTCTAAGTTCTAAGTTCAAGTTCAAGTTCAAGTTCAAGTTCTAAATTCATGTTCAAGTTCTAATTTCAAGTTCAAGTTTCTAAGTTCTAAGTTCAAGTTCAAGTTCAAGTTCTAAATTCATGTTCAAGTTCTAATTCAAGTTCAAGTTCTAAGTTCAAGTTCAAGTTCTAAGTTCTAAGTTCAAGTTCAAGTTCAAGTTCTAAGTTCTAAGTTCTAAGTTCAAGTTCAAGTTCAAGTTCAAGTTCAAGTTCTAAATTCATGTTCAAGTTCTAAGTTCAAGTTCAAGTTCTAAGTTCTAAGTTCAAGTTCAAGTTCTAAATTCATGTTCAAGTTCTAATTTCAAGTTCAAGTTCTAAGTTCAAGTTCAAGTTCTAAGTTCTAAGTTCAAGTTCAAGATCAAGTTCTAAGTTCAAGTTCAAGTTCAAGTTCTAAGTTCAAATTCTAAGTTTAACTTCAAATTCTAAGTTCAAGTTCAAGTTCAAGTTCAAGTTCAAGTTCTAAGTTCCAGTTCAAGTTCTAAGTTCTAAGTTCAAATTCTAAGTTTAACTTCAAATTCTAAGTCAAGTTCAAGTTCAAGTTCAAGTTCAAGTTCAAGTTCAAGTTCTAAATTCATGTTCAAGTTCTAATTTCAAGTTCAAGTTCTAAGTTCAAGTTCAAGTTCTAATTCTAAGTTCAAGTTCAAGATCAAGTTCTAAGTTCAAGTTCAAGTTCAAGTTCTAAGTTTAACTTCAAATTCTAAGTTCAAGTTCAAGTTCAAGTTCAAGTTCTAAGTTCCAGTTCAAGTTCTAAGTTCTAAGTTCAAATTCTAAGTTTAACTTCAAATTCTAAGTTCAAGTTCAAGTTCAAGTTCAAGTTCAAGTTCTAAGTTCAAGTTCAAGTTCTAAGTTCTAAGTTCTAAGTTCAAGTTCAAGTTCTAAATTCATGTTCAAGTTCTAATTTCAAGTTCAAGTTCAAGTTCTAAGTTCTAAGTTCAAGATCAACTTCTAAGTTCAAGTTCAAGTTCTAAGTTCAAATTCTAAGTTAACTTCAATTCTAAGTTCAAGTTCTAAGTTCAAGTTTTAATTTCAAGTTCAAGTTCCAAGTTCAAGTTCAAGTTCTAAGTTTAACTTCAAATTCTAAGTTCAAGTTCAAGTTCAAGTTCTAAGTTCATGTTCAAATTCTAAGTTCAACTTCAAATTCTAATTAAGTTCATGACATTCAAACATTCATCTTCTACTCATAACACTTCAATTACTAATTTCTAACTTCAAATTAACACTTTACTAACTAGTCCTAAAATCAAATCCAAAAAAATCTCAATTTAACCTCAAATTACATATTCTCAAGTTTAAACTAGTTCTAAAATACAAAAATGCTAATTCTTCACTAACTAACAATGCCCAATTTAAAAATGCCTAATTTCTTTTTAAAAAAACCTTAAAATAAAAATCTTCAATTATCTATACCTAACTAACAATAATCAAATCAAATTAACAATTGAATAACACAACCAACAAACAAAAACAATAATATACTAACAAACAATCAATTATAATTACTAGCATTAAAGCCAAGTATTAATACTAGATGGACACAAACACATTATTCAAAACAATTGTACTTGAACTTGAGAAATTTAGAAGCACCAACCTTATCTCCAACTTTGATGAAAGAAGCAAAATAGTCATGTATCAACTTTTTTACATGTTGAGCTTCCTCAGTTGCCTAGCACGAAAAGTTCTTAAATTAGTTAAATATAAACTCATATCCAAGAATATTAGTTTATATATATATATATATATATATATATTCTCAAGTTTTAATAAGTTCAAGTTTCAATTCAAGTTCATAAATAATTTCTAAACTTAATTAGTTATATATTCAAGCTAATTAGTTCCAAGTTCAAGTTATAATTTCAAGTTCATATTCCTAATTAAGTTCAACTTATAGTAAATTCAAGTTATAATTAATTATAAGTTCTAATTAAGTTGTAATTCAAATCCCTAAAATTCTAAATTCAAACTAGCTAGCTAGTGTCCCAACTTCAAACTATTAAATTAGTCCTAAAATATCAAATATAATTCAAACTATTAGTCCTAAATTCCAAATTCAAATTAGTCTTAAATCACAAATTGAAAGTACTCCTAGAATTCAAAAATCAAACTATAGTGCTAAAATCCCAAATTCAAACTATTAGTATTCCTAAAATCTCAATAATAATTCAAACTAGTCCTAAATTCAAAATTCAAACTAATCTTAAAATCACAAATTCAAACTAGCCCTAAAATCCCAAAATCTAACTAGTACTTAAAATCCTAAATTCAAATTAGCTAGCTATTCCTAATCCCAAATTCAAACTATTAGTCCTAAAATCTCAATAATAATTCAAACTAACTCAAATAATACCCAAGTTCAAACAACTCCTTAAATACCCTAATTCAATCTAATCTTACAATTCCAAAATCAAACTAATTAACTTAAGAAATACCGAATTTCAAACAAATCCTAAGATACCCTAATTCAAAACTAACCCTAACATTAAAATTTCAATTCACAATCAACAAACACAAACTAACAATCAAATAATCCCTAATTCAAACTAACAATCAAATAATACCTAATTCAAACTAACAATCAAAAACCCTAAATCATTCACTTACTAACTAACAATCAATCAAACTAACAATCAATAAAACTAAGTATATTAGTACTCTAATTTTGAGATACTTCAACTAAATAGAAACAAAAGTAATTTATTATGGAGGTTCTAAAAATTCACCTTCACTAAGAAGGTCGGGATGGAGGTGCTGGCCGAGATGGAGGCGACGCCGGTCGGAATGGAGGCGGCGCCGGTCGGGAGGGAGGCGCGCGACCTCCTGCTGCTGGGCGTCACTCCCTCTGCAGCTGCCGCGACGTCCTCTGCTGCTGCGAAGGAGGTGCTGCGGTGGGGATGGCGGCGTGGCGCCGGTCGGAGAGGTGGCGTGGCGCCGGTCGGGGATGGGTGGTGGGGATCGGCGCCGATGGGTGGGTCAGGGGTGGATCTGCAGTTGGGAGTGAAAGTGGACTAGGTTTTGAGAGTTAGTGTTTAATTAGGAGGAAACTTATATTGTCATTCTTTTTTTAAGAGAATCTTTAATTTACCGACCTCGGATGTCGATATTTTTTAAAATAATACATCTATATATATATATAATATATATATATAAGATACAGATCTATATATATATGTAAATTTATTAATATGTATATGTAACATCTATATATATATAATATATATATATATATATACATATATACATCTATATATATATATCTAAATTTATTAAATTAAACTTCTGTTGATGTGTAGTTAAATTATAAATATATATAGACACACACACACATATATATACATAATTATTTTAATAGAAACTCACCTCTTGAGGTGATTTTATTAATTAAACATAATAATTTAACTACACATCAAACATATAATATATGTATATGTATACATACATATATATACATCTATATATATGTAATTTATTAAATTTACATATATATATAGATGATATATGTATATATATGTATCTATATATATAGATGTTATACATATACATATATATACATCTCTCTCTCTATATATACATATATATACATATATATATATATATATATGTAAATTTATTAAATTAAAATTTTGTTGATGTGTAGTTAAATTATATATATATATATATACACACACACACACATATATATACATAATTATTTTAATATAAACTCACCTCTGAGGTTGATTTTTTTAATTAAACATATATATAATATATACACACACACGCACACACACAATATATATATACATAATTATTTTAATATAAACTCACCTCTTGAGTTGATTTATTAATTAAACATATATAATATATATAATATATAATATATATAATATATATATATATATATATATCTCTGTGTGTGTGTGTGTGTGTGTGTATTAAATTTATTAAATTAAACTTTTGTTGATGTTCGTATAATTATATATAAATTTAACTACACATCAACAGAAGTTTAATTTATTAATTACATATATATATATATGTGTGTGTGTGTGTAAATTTATATATCTTATACATATATATAGATGTATACATATACATATATAATATATACATCTATATATATATAAAATTTATTATATATGTATATATATATATGTATATGTATACATCTATATATATACATATATACACACACACATATATATAATATACACACACACATATATAATATACATAATTATTTTAATATAAACTCACCTCTTGAGGTGATTTATTAATTAAACATATATAATATATATATATATATATATATATATATAATATATATATATATATATATAAATGTATATAAATATAGTATACATATATATATATAAATGTATATGTATACATCTATATATATACAATATATATAGATGTATACATATACATATATAATATATACATCTATATATAATACACACACACACACACATATATATATATACATAATTATTTTAATATAAACTCACCTCTTGAGGTGATTTATTAATTAAACATATAATATATATAATATATATATATATATATATAATATATATATATAAATGTAATGTATACATATATATATATAAATGTATATGTATACATCTATATATATACATATAATATAGATGTACATATACATATATAATATATACATCTAATATATACACACACACACACACACATATATATATAACATAATTATTTTAATATAAACTCACCTCTTGAGTTGATTTATTAATTAAACATATATATTATATATATATATATATATATATATATATATCACATTAAATTTTAAGAACACAAAAGGTCCTCCGGAAAACGATTTAAATAAAATTAAATCAAAATAGAAAATAATACCGACATCAAGAGGTCGGTTTTTATTGTAATTTATTTTTTGGGAAAAATTCCGACTTCTTGAGGTCGGAATTTGGTTTACCCCGCAAACCGCAAACCGACCTCCGGATGTCGCTTTTAAAAGTAATTAGATGAAATAAAAATACCGACCTCCGGATGTCGCTTTAATTAATAGTCGAAATAAAAATACCGACCTCATGAGGTCGGTATTTAATTACATACTATTAATTTTACCGACATCGGAAGTCGGTTTATGAAAATTTAATTGAAAAAAATTCGACCTCAAGAGGTCGAATTTTTAATGAATTACAATAAAAACCGACCTCTTGATGTCGGTATTATTTTCTCAATTAAATATAAAAAATACCGACCTCATGAGGTCGGTATTTTATATTAATTTTTAATATTTAATTTTACCGACATACGGAAGTCGGTATTATAATTTTTATTTTTTTTTTACACAAAACCTATTGAAAAAAAAAATATTGTTATTTATATATATACTTATTTTAATATAAACTCACCTCTTGAGGTTGATTTTATTAATTAAACATCTATATATATATGTATCACATTAAATTTTAAGAACACAAAATGGTCCTCCGGAAAACGATTTAAATAAAATTAAATCAAAATAGAAAATAATACCGACATCAAGAGGTCGGTTTTTATTGTAATTTATTTTTGGGAAAAATTCCGACTTCTTGAGGTCGGAATTTGGTTTACCCGCAAACCGCAAACCGACCTCCGGATGTCGCTTTTAAAAGTAATTAGATGAAATAAAAATACCGACCTCCGGATGTCGCTTTAATTAATAGTCGAAATAAAAATACCGACCTCATGAGGTCGGTATTTTAATTACATACTATTTAATTTTTACCGACATTCGGAAGTCGGTATTATAAATATTAATTGAGAAAAAATTCCGACCTCCCGAGGTCGGAATTTTTAATGAATTACAATAAAAACCGACCTCTTGATGTCGGTATTATTTCTCAATTAAATATAAAAAATACCGACCTCATGAGGTCGGTATTATATTAATTTATTTTAATATTTAATTTTACCGACATACGAAGTCGTATTATAATTTTTTTGTTTTATTTTACAC